>NW_005871231.1:1804668-1862677 GCF_000147115.1 Myotis lucifugus | reverse complement strand
GGTCGGGCTCGAAGCTGGATTGCCCCTGGCAACCCAGGGTTCCAGCCCCTCCTTGAGCGGAGATCACAGTGGCTGGAAGCAGGTATCTGGGATTTATTTATCTTCTATAATTGAAACTTTGTAGCTTTGAGTGGAGCCCAGGGCCAGCCAGAGCAGGCGGGAAGCTTGGCTTCCTCCATCGCCGGGGGCAACCCAAGGCTCCTGCTCTCTCCAGCTCCGTGGCTGCTGCCATCTTTGTGAAGGAGTGAGGGAGTGAGGGAGTGATGGCTAATTTGCATGTTACTCTTTTATTAGATAGGATACTACATATCCTTATTATATAAACCAACTTAAGTTGGGTTTCTAATCATTGAACCCAAGTCATCCTATCTGAAGTTATAATACCAAAGAAGCAATGAATAGGATTAACTGCCTTGTTGTAGAGCTCAATACAAGTAGCACCCTGGCCAGGCAACAGCACATGCAAAGGCCCTGTGACAAAAGGGAGTTCCTGTCCAGGAATTCCAGGAAGTGAGAGAAGTCCAGTCTGGCAGCAGCTCAGAGGGAAGGTGTGAGAGGAAACTGTGTTACAGATGAGGTTGAGAGGTGGAGGGAGCCAGTTTATAGGTGTAGGTCCTACTAAAATTTAGGTCTTAGTCCTAAGAATCCATTGTTTTATAGCAGCATAAGGACATGATCAAATCTGCTTTCAAGTGTAATAAAGAACTGATTGAAAGAAGATCAAAATGGAGGCATAGAAATGAGTATTTCAGGCAAAAGATGATAGTAGCTTAGACTTTGTCAGTGGCTCTGGACATGGAAAAAAAGTGAACAGACTTGTAAGACAGTATCAGTGGAAATTAGTGCTGTATAAAATATATGTGATGAATATGAGGGAGGTGTCAGGGATAATTTCTAAGTATCTGGATATAATAGGATAAATGATAACCCTTTTGGAAAAGAAAGGGAACCAGATTTGGGGAGAAAGATCTTGAACTGCAAGGATAAAGCTAATGCCTAATTTAACTTCACTTGGGTAGCACTCAGTTGCAATTAATAGAAATGCAAATCATTGCCATTGACTCCACATTTATTATGTGACAGTATCTATACAATGTACTGTACTTTACATTAGCACTGCAGCAGAATGACTTTTCCCAAGAGCAGCCCAATGTTTCATGCTCATCTACAATGTCATCTTGTCCCCACTCCCATCAAGAGGTGGTGTCCATGTCCCCACCTTGAATCTGGACAGTCTTTTAACTGCTTCAGCCAGTAGAATATGTCACAAGTGACACTATTTGATTTCTGAGGTTAAGTCATAAAAAGCCATACAGTTCCTGGGACACACATTCCAGGGGAAGTGAGACCACGTAAGTGGTCCTGTTCTGAGACCACCAAGTTGGGAGGCCACATGTAGACACTCGTTGTCAGACTTAGTTGAACTCCTGGCCAATAGTCAATGCCAACTTACCAGCCAGGTAAGGGGCCACCTTAAAACTCCCCCTCCAACTCCAGTCTGTCACCATAGCTGTTGCAATGGGTACAAAAATAAGCCATCCCCACTGAGCCCTGCCCAGAAGAAAAAAATAACTAATGAGTAAAATAAACAATTGCTGTTGATCTTTTATGGCACTGTTTTAGGAGTGGTTTGTTACATCCCCCTCATTCTCCACCCCCCACTGTATAGATGAAAAAATAAAGACTGGCAGAGATTAATATAATGCACCCAGGATCACAGTGCTAGTGAGCACAGGGGCCAAAATCCAAGCAAAAACTCTCTGGCCCAGAACTTGTGCTATTTCTTCAACCTCATTGCTCTCATCTTTTTGGTCACATTCCAAAATTAAATTGTTATTTCTATTCAAAATCTTGCACATTATCTCAAAACATGTCTTTGAAGCTTAACCTCAGGCACATACACTCTGAAAGTAATCTATTCTGCTTGAAAATAACAGACCCACTGGTAAAACATGAACTATTGCAAGTGGTTGGAAAAGTTTTTGTGTGTGTCTCCCAACCTTCTTTCCAACCAGTGGGGAATTGATATGAAATTAAAACGGACAACTTCCATTTTCTTTCAAGAGAGATTTATGACCACTGTCTACAGCATTTCAAGCTGTGAAGTGAACTGTAAAACAAAATGTTTTAAAATAATATGTTTAAAGCAAAGCAGTGTTATGTACAATTAATGTAAAACTGATTAGAAGTGATAGTTGCTGAGTAAAAGTAAAAAGAGGAAAATATGAGCTATAAGGATAACAACATTTCATCAAGCATTAATCGACCAGCCAGCAGCACAAATCAAGGGTCTAATCAGGTATATTAATGATTTCAGAATAACCTTCTCTTACTAATCACACATCTTAAAGTGTAATTCAATCCTATTGCCACTGCCTTATTCCAGACTCTTAGGATTTTACTCTTATGCCCTATAGCCTCTCTTAGCTAGTCATTCTTCTATCCTCCAGCCTCCCCACCAGTACCAATATCCCACACCCATCCCACCTCCTCCTCTTTTCCAGGTTCCCTCCCTCTGTCAAGAACTCCCACCACCTTCCCTTGGCCAGGATCATGCTTGCTCATGCCACAAGCTTTCACTCATATGCCAGCTCCTGGGAGGTGCTCCTCCTGGGGTGTTTTCCATCAGAGATGGAGTATTTCCCTCTAAGTTCCAACTAAACCACAAGCTTAACTCTGCAGCAGCTCTGCAGACAGCTTGTCAACCCATGTTTACTTGGCGCATATATCCTATGTCAGCACTCTCTTCTAGGCACTAGAGATAGGAAGACTATGTTCCTTCTGCTCTGAAAGACATACCTGAAATCAGTGCTTCTCTACTGGGGGCGAACCCTGCCCACCCCCCCAGGGAACATTTGACAGTGTCTGGAAACATACTTTATTATCATGCCCAAGACAGTGCTACTGTCATCTAGTGGGTGGAGTCCAAAGACACAGCTAAAGATCCTACAACTAACAGAACAGTCCCATGACCTTGAATGATTGGATCCAAAATGTCATTAGTGCCAAGACTGAGAAGGCCTACTCTAAACAAAGAAATAAATCAGATCATTTCAGAACTGAGAGCCACAAAGAAGATAAAGAGGAAACCATTAGAGCACTGGGGGAGAGAGGAGAAAGGCCACTCTAGAGAGAGAGTGAGGAACACTGGAGAAACTGAGATTCCAGCTCCACCAGTCTGGTGGGACCCCACGGTGCACGCACCACCTCTTGTGGTGTTCTTCACAATAACATCTCCAGTACTGAGCCCTTCCAAGTGCTGAGGACATGTCCAGAGACACATTCTGGTCGCCATGTCCTCCCATGTAATCCATCCACATGCCTCCAGCCTGGGTGGGCATCTCATGCTCTCTCTCTACATTTCCTCAGCCCAAGCACCAATAGAGCCATCTCCCCTTGATTTCTCAAAGCACCCAAGCACAGTGCTGCTCTGTGAGATAGATTTTCGTGAAAGCCTCAGGAATATGGGAAGCAATTAAAGCTTGAGCTAAAAAAGACATTTGCTCTCGGCCATCACTGCTTCTAAAGTCCATCAGTGCAGTTCCCCGACCCTGTTGCTGAGACCACCATTCTCCCAACAGAGAATCTCTCCCATCACCTACCTCCCACCCTCATAACCAGGTGCCAACCATCATCCTCACGTAGGTCACTGGCTCCTACCTTCTAAGTCCCTAAGATCCCCAATAAGAATTTTAAAATCTCCTTATTGTATTATATAGGACAAGTTTAGATCCATTTGATCAATCTCTCCATCCCCAAGTAGTCAAAAGGTCCATTTTATAGTCAAAAGGTCCATTAAATAATAAAAAAGCATGAATTCTACTACTATCCCCTGTACCTCCAAAATGCAGAGTATTTTAGACCACTCGTTAGTTGATGTGTGGGCAGTGGGATTGGCAGCAGTGCCACTCACAGCAGTAGGAAATGCAAGTGGAGGTGGATGGCAGATGGAGGGGTGGAACCCTTGGACACAACATGCTCAGGTGAAGATAACTGTGGTTCCTCTCAGTGAGTGTGTCCATCAGACAGATGGACTGAAGCCAGCGGGAGAGAAGGACACACAGAAGGGGTGACTAAGTACTTGCTGGTGTTTGAAGTCAGTGGAATGCATGAGACTTCCCAAGAAGAGATGGTAGAGAATAAAAATGGATCAACAACAGAACTGGGGTGGCCACCTTACCCCAGTTTGATTGGAATTTTCTGAGTTTTAGAACAAAAATCTCACATCGCAGAAAACTCCTCAGTCCAAGGAAAGTTAAAACCCACTGTGCAGGATAAAGAAATAACATGCAGGGATATGATTTGCACAGGGTCATCTCTCTGGTTGACTGCAAAACCATGGCTGGAACCCAGACCTTCTAACTCTCAGCCACTCTCTTCACCTTCTGCTGGATATAAGCTGAATTACAGGAAATGAATAGGAGAACCAAGTACTAAGGTCCAAGTCTTGGATTCCTGGCTCACTAGGTGTAGGACATCAGGTAAACCAGTTGGTCTTTCTGAGCCCTGCTTCCCTTACCTAAAACAAAAGGGAATATATGCATACTCCTAATCCCAGGAGGGTCAATGTAAAGACAGAGAGGTTGTGGAAGATGGAGATTGAGCGGGCAAGACAGAGAGAGAACCATGGACAAATGGGCCTGGCCCATGATTTTGGAATCCAACCCCAAGGGTACTAGATATATTCTGCCCAGCCTTCACACTGGCTTGAAAAGATTAACCCTCACTAAAGTGTCTTCACACTCCTTTGAAAAATATGATTCCCACCACTGAAACTGTCGGAATAAAATATATTTCTTCCAGAAAACCCTGGTGTATTTATCACAGCTGGGCCATTCATCTGTTGAAAAGCAGAATGGCATTTATTGCCAATGGCTCCCTTTATGGGAGAAAGGAAACATGGAGCCTAATAAGTTTGGTTAATTTTTTTTCTTTTATGGCTCCAGCAACCTCACTAAATATTCTGTCTGCTTTACTTAGGCAGTTTGGAGATGGCTCTGAACTTGGGAGGAAGATTCCGGCAGAACTATGAGCTGCTGCTGACTCAGGAGGAGACACTGGTTAGAAGAAGGCTCTGAGAACCAAGCCCAAGAAATGTTCCTGCTGGGGCTTCATATGGTCACTGATCACTTTAACACCAAGGCTGTAACTTTAAAAATCCATCCATCAGTGAGTAAGTTATCTGTAGTGATTTGGCTGAAATAATTTTGAAATACACTGGGCTTTCAAGTCACATAGAGCAGCAGAGTAGCTTTCTGAAGAAAAGGACCATGGAGTTAGTTCCAGATCCAAGCCCTTAAATGTGTGAACTTGGTTAACATCTGGGACATCCAGAAAGCCTGCTGTAACTATTCACTCTCCCCGCTACAACACTCACTCCCCATCCTCGATGCTGCTGCTAATCTTACTTACCCTGACTTAAGGAGTTTGAGAGCATCTGCTGTACATGACACGCTGCGTTCTCTGGAGCACAGCGCTGCACAAAGAACATCAAATTTTTGGTTGCTCAATCCTGGCTCTACCATTTAAATGTCCTTTCTGGCCAGCACTATGCAAAAGCACTTAAATGATGGGAATATTCAAATACACACCATCCAATAGGGTAGCCTCACACTACATGTGGCAAATGAGCTCTTGACATGACTGGGGAGAATGGGAGACTGAATTTCTACATGTGTTTTTATTTTATTTTAATTAATGTAAATATAAATCTAAATAGCCACAAGCTCAGATCTTGCCTGTCTGAACCTCAGCTCCTTCAACCTAAAACATGGTATCTGTAGATGCATGCTGAGCAAGGTTGCTTTGAGGATCGTATGTTATGATGCAGGAAAAGTGGCAAGCCCTGTGCCCAGCATGGCATCAAAGCTTGGTGAGACCATACAAAGGGACTCTTCATGTATCTGTCTTCATTTGGCCCTAGCATCAATACTTCCAGACTTAACATTAACTGGGAGCATCAGGTAGCATAAAGATTCTGACTAGTAGTTGTCCTAAGGCTACAGGAAAGCAATTCATTTTTCGGAGAATTTTCCATTGGTGGCCAAGAATGTTCTGCATGAGAAAATCCATTAACTGCTTCATGTGAGCAAATATTTATAGGAATTTAGAAAATGCTGACCAACTTGAGTTAAGAAAAATACCCCTCTGTGAAGTTTCACAGCCAATTAATGCTGTGGAATTTCATTGAGGGGGTTTATAAGATAAAGGTTACTAACTGACTACATAAGTACATTTTTTAACATGCTCTAGCAAACTGGAGGTTCCATTTTAGGTGTAGCACTGGGCTTCCAATGAGCAGAAGAGATCTCTTTAAATACAGTCCCAAATAAAAACAACAGTGATGCTCCAAGGTCAGCAGCCAGGGGCAAGTTGAACAAAGAATTAGGCTCTCAACCTCAGAAGAATCTTAAAGGACTCATCCCAGCCTTTCTTAAATGCTTAAATTCTCCTAACACATTAGGTTCAACTTGAACATCTCCTGTGATGGGGACCTCCCTGTGTCCTAAGGCAATCATTGGGTTATTGGATATGTGTCATTGTTAGAAAGAGCTTCTTATGTTGACCACAAATCCAGAGAAGGAACATCATGCCTAAGAAGAGGTCTAATTTCCACCATTTTCAACTCTGTAAACCTCAGAATCCTCAGACTTAAAAAGGTATAATAAAACTGTAGTGGAGGGTTGATGGGAAGAATATGATGGATAGAGATTCAATGTAGCATGGCCATCTTGTTCCCTTCTACTTACTCTGCCTCTTCAACCCTAGAGGTAAGCTGAAGATTGTCAGTTTTTTATATGCCTGTCCTCACAGTAGCAACAGTGAAAGTAGTTGCACAATTATTGTTATCACCTTATTTTTACTAAAATTTCTAATTCATCTTCCACAGACTTGAAAATACATGAAGATGTGGCTTCTCCCTTCATAGGGTGCAACCACCTTATTTCCTTCAACAACTCTCATGTGTTAGAGTGGCCTTAATAATTCAACAGGCAGGGACTGATGTGCTGGTGATCTGCTGACACCCAGAACTGCAACATGAGTGATAACTAGAACTTGTCTAACACCCCAGCCTCACCTTCCTTGATGAGGATAAGAGTGATGGTTGATGGTGGTGGTCATGATGATGGTGATAATGGTGATTATGGTGGTGATGGTGGTAGTGATGGTGGTGATGATTGTGGTGATGGTGGTGGTGATTAGTAATGGCATAATATTAATTTTTGAGGATGACCACGAGTCAGGCAACTATGTTAAGTACTTAGCATAGATAATTGCATTTAATCTTCACAACAGTATCATCAGGTAGATATTGTTAGTATTATCTGCAGATAATAAAACAGTAAGACAAGTTAAGTAACTTCCTCAAGAATATATAGGTGTAGATGAAAATTAATCCAGACAAACCAGATTAATTAAAGGCTCTGTGTTCCTTCCCACTGCATACTGGAGTATTAATAGTACAACCTCTGAAGCCAGCCAGGAGGGGCTCCCATCTGAAAGGCAGACAGCCTAGCAAGAGACTATTATATAGTAACAGTTCCAGTGAAAGACAAAGAGACCTTGATCTGAACGAGGAGAAAGAGAGGACCAGATGAATGAAAATACTTTTGGAACATAGGATTCACAAAAAGTGGGGTTTGATCCTCCCCTGCAGGCCTGGTTGCCCCCAACTGCCCTCCCCTGCAGGCCTGGTTCCCTCCAACTGCCCTTCCCTGCAGGCCTGGTCTCCCCCAACTGCCTTCCCCTGCCGGCCTGGTCACCCCTAACTGCCCTCCCCTGCTGGTCTGGTCACCCTAACTGCCTGCAGGGGAGGATTGGAGAGGGTGCAGGCTGGGCTGAGGGACCACCCGTCCCCCTCTCATGCATGAATTTCGTGCACTGGGCCTCTAGTGATATTATAATAACATATATATGTCACTATACATTTGTCCAAACCCATAAAATGTACAACACCAAGAGTGAACCTTAAGGTAAATTATGGATTTTGGGTAATTCTGATGTGTCAATGTAGGTTCATCCTCAGTAAAAAAAAAAAAAAATTTAAAAAGCACCACTGACTAATGTTGATAACAGGTAAGGCAATGCATATGTGGGGAATATGGGAAATCTATGCCTTCCTCTCAATTTTGCTATAAATCTAAAACTGTTCTAAATAGTACTCTAAAATTAAAAAAAAGACAATCCACTTTATAAAAATAAATGTGACCAGTAGGATTATCAGAATGAGTAGCGTAGAGAACATTCTTCCCTGAAACCTGGCCCCCAAGCTTCATCATCTTTAGCCATTTTTCACCCAATAGCTTTCCCTCTGCCCTTTCAACATGCTCATCTCCCAGGAAAAGCTGCATCCTCTTCAGGTTTCCAGAGAGCTTCTTTTTAAAAAGTTTATCTTTATTGTTGAAAGTATTACAGATGTCATCTTTAATTTCCATATTGACCCTCTCCACCTCCCATCCCCCCCCCAACATGGGCCTTCACCACACTCTTGTATGTGTCCATGGGTTAAGCACATATGCACATAAGTTCTTTGGTCAGAGACCTTCTTTTTTGATCCCCGAACCCAATTCTGTCCTCTGCTGAGTTCTACTTCAGACCTTGATGTCCGGCTTGGATTTATTGAAACCAAGGTACATATTAGAGTTCTGCATTTTGTGTGTGTGTGTGTGCTCCAAATTTCTCAAGCATCCAGAAGCAGCTGGCGTTTATTGAGCACCTACTATGAGCCTGACACTGCTCTTGCACTATATAGTTGTTAACTACAATATATTCCTGGCTTCATCCTGTGAGAGGGATGGGTGCTATTATCATCTCCATTTTACAGATGGGAAAACAAATCAAGCAGCTTGTCATGTAGTAAATGGTTAAGTCAGGATTTGAACCCCAGCAGCTGATACCAGAGCTTGTGATTTAAAGGCATTCGTATATTTTTAATTCAGTCCATCAAGTCTTTATTGAGCTTGAATATGTGCCTTTCAATGTGTGAGGGGCTACATCTTCTGCTTTAAATAAAACAAAGTGCAAAAGTATATAAAATCAGAGTTCAGGTCAACTAATTCAGCTCCAAAATCAGAGGGAAATCAATGACCAAGAAAGGACAGTGGCTTATCTAAGGTCACTCCATCATGACAAAGCCTGGCTTCAAACCTTAGTCTCTAATTTCACTGCAATTTCCATGATCCAATGCAGTACTTTGAAAAGAAACCTGCTCTACAGGGTTATGATACATTTATTATTGTTAACATTATTCTTCTCCCACCAGGCAAAATGTTCTTTCACACAATAGGTGGCCAACAGACAGGTTTAGGCTATTTAAAAAAGCAGACCTAGGAATATAATATAAAATTCAAGGTCTTAAGTAAGAAAGGCCTTTTGGGAAATATATATGAAAGGCATTTTTTTTTGCAGGGCCACATTCCATTAGTACTTCAAATCAAGAATCATATGTTGTACTTCAAGTCACCCCAATGCCTTTGCCTCTAAACGTCTAACAAATTGAAAAGAGGTGACCGGACTGGACACTCCTTCAGCAAGGAAGCACTTGGGGGGAAACTGCAATGCATGTTAGCAACTGAGGTCCAGGATAAAGAGGGCTTGGTATGCCTATGAAACTGAACTGCAGTGTGGAACAGGCTGGTGTGTCATACAAGCTCATAGCTCAGGCTGAAAGAGTCAGTCAAGGAAACAAGATGATGACTTTGTAAAGCAGAAAACTAATACTGCCCGGGGGCTGTGGCACACTGGCTGAACTAAGAATTGATGGAAGTGGAAACCAGACTCAGATCTTACAACCCCAGGATTCTACATCATTATTTGTATATCTTCATCCTAAAGATATAATTTCATTGTGGAGGGAAAATGATTAATAGCTCATTGAAACTCACATCTACTGAGCCACTGTTTTTCATCCAGAACTACACTGAGTATCTTGGGATTTTATAGGAAGTGTTTGACGTGATTTAAGACCTAGGAGTGTCTATATCACTAGTTAGCATTCAAAATGTTTTCAGGAAATCTCTAAAGATTCTTTCAATTCTTGCATGATTCTGGTTGATCCTAAAGCCACATAGTAGAGTAGCCAAGGGCAGGGACTCATGAGCCAGACATTTTAGGTTCAAATCCTGTCTCTGACACTTACTAGCTTGATGTTGGGCAAGTTACTAAATATCTCTAAGCCTCAACCCCTCCCATCCCATGTGTAAAATGGAATGTTCTTAGTACCTCCCTCATAGGGCTGTTGTAAAGATTAAAAGAGTTAGCATCTATAAAGTACTATGTCCAGGGATGGGCATGTAGAAAGCATTCTGTGAGTATTCAGTATGTCTCTATAGATTGGGAAACCAAAGCTGACAAAGTGTCACTGCACCCAAAGGCAGCATCAGCAACAATGACAGTGTAAGAGTCAGAAGCTGAAGGCATGTTGCTGTGATGACATGTCACGTGTAATGCTTCTTTGTCTGACCCCTTCAGGACCACAAAATCAATCCTCTAACTACCCCACCAGAACTGGAAATGAGCAATTCCATTCGAGCCGCCTGGTGTAGGTAGTTGTTTGGATGTAATAATCTGTTTTTAATTTTGTGTGTAAATGAATACAGAGGTTAGTCAGTGGGTGCATATTAATCTAAAATAAATGAATACATTTGAATTAATCAGGCCTTCAGTCTATGTAAATGGATGATTTATAATGATATTAGCACAAATTGAAACGATAAATCATTTTAAAATTAGATCCAGTGCTGTTGTTTAAGGCTGCAAGGACTCTGGAGATTTGAACACAACTTGAGACAACTTTAAAATGGGGGTGGGTCTGGCTGTAGTGTGGAGGCAAAAGCAAGGGGAGGAGACCAGAGAGCAATGTGGAACCAGATCCTCTAAAGGGGAGATGGTAACAGACCTGCAAGGTCATAGAAATAAGTAAAAAGCAAGAGAAAGTCAATGAAACAGACACATTCTGCATTCCACAGTTGATTTTTTAGCTCGGGGCAGAAGACCTTGAGACTTCCATTCAATTCAAGGCAACAAGGAGAAATTAAATTGAGGCAGTTTGAGGAAGAGGACAGATTTCAGCTGGCTCTTCCACTTTCTTGCTGGTGATCTTGGGCAAATTAACTTTACGGAGGCTGGTGATTTCACCTGAAAAATGGGTTTTATCATTCTAACTTTAAAGTATGGTTATGAGAATCCTATATAATAAAGAGGTAATATGCAAATTAACCCTCACACCCTCACAAGATGGCTGCCCACGACCAGGCCAGCAGGGGTGTTAGTGAGGGACGACCAAACGACTGAACAAGAAGGCTGCGTGGGGCGACCAGGCCGGCAGGGGGGTTAATGAGGGACAACCAAACAACTGAACAAGCAGGCTGCGTGGGGCGACCAGGCTGGCGAGGGGGGCAGTTAAGGGCAATCAGGCAGGCAGGCAGGTGAGAGATTAGGAGCCAGTGGTCCAGGATTGTGAGAGGGATGTCCGACTGCTGGTTTAGGCCCGATCCCCTAGCAGTCAGACATCCCCCCGAGGGGTCGAGAGTGTCCAGCCTGGCCTGAGGGGCCCCCCCCCCCCCCCCCGTGCACAAATTTTGTGCACTGGGCCTCTAGTTAAATAATATTGGATGTAAAGTGAAAACCCAGTTCCTAAAGAACAGATTAGTCACTAAAACAAGAAGTCAGACTGCTTGGATACAAATACTGGCACTGCCACTTGCTAGCTGGAGATTTGGGGGAACTCACCTCACCTTTCTGAGCCTCTGTTTTCTCAATTACAAAATGGGAATCATATCAGGGCCAATATCTTAGTATTGGTGAGAGAATTAAATGTCAATACATAGGTCCTGTACCTAAGGAGACACTTGGCAAATGTTAGCTTTTAGTATAAATGATTGTCATTGATGTCACTATAATTCCTGGGTAATGAAACTGTGAAACTGGCTTTAAAAAAAAAAGACAAGAGAAACTATGATAGGTGTACTAATGGAAGAGATAATTTGTAATCAGGGAATCAAGAAGACGAGGAAGAGAATAACTATGTGGGGAGGCAAATATATGGCACCCAGATCCCCAACTCTTCTCCCTCATGCAAGGAAGACTTTGCTAACCACATACAGCTTCTTCCATGCTGAGCCTACATTCAACTTGTCCATTTTCTTCATATATACACTAGAGGCCAGATGCATGAAGATTCATGCAAGAATGGGCCTTCCTTCCCCTGGCTGCTGGCACCACCTTTGCTCCGGTGGGAGCCACCTTTCCACCTTCGCTCGAGCCTGTAGCCGCCTTTCTGCCTTCGTTCGGACCCAGAGCTGCATTTCCTCCTTCCTACATAGCACAGAGGCCCAGAGTGACTGGGGCAGTGCGGAATGCCTGTGTTGTCGCCATGGTGACAACGCAAGTGTCCCCGCCCCTGGCCACTCCATGCCTGTGTTTGCAAATTAACCTGCCATCTTTGTTGGGTTAATTTGCATGCTCACTCCTGATTGGCTGGTGGGCATCACAAAGGTAAGGTCAATTTGCATCTTTCTCTTTTATTAGTGTAGATGGCTTGGGAACTGCCTGCAGAGAGATTACCTGATGGTAAGAAGTGAGAATCATTTTGTAAGATAAAGAATATGGGTCAGTAGTGTTCTGGGCTTCCTAAAAAAAAAAAAAAAAAAAAAAAAAAAAAGAATATGGGTCAGTAGTGTTCTGGGCTTCCTCTACTGAGAATGGTCCTCATGTAAGACTGAGTCTTACTTTGAACTGTTTTTGAAATAAAAGTACCAATATTCTTGGATCCAATCAGAATTTTTGGAACATCTGGTTTTGAAATAAAAGTACCAATATTCTTGGATCCAATCAGAATTTTTGGAACATCTGGTTGATGAAATAATTTTGGCAACTTAAGAAGAAAATTCCAATGTGGCTGTATAATGCTGTTCCATAACTATCCTGGGTGGGAGACATGAGTGGATAAAGGAATAAATGTAGCAAGAAACTACCATTAAGCACAAGTTTGTGACAAATCCATGTGCATATTATAGAAGGAGGTACTAAGGCCATTCTTCAAAGAGCGTGGGATAGGATGAGGTAACCACTAGTTATGGACTGGAGGTTTGTGTATCCCCAAAATTCATATTTTGATGACCTAACCCCCAATATGATGGTATTTGGAGTGGGGTCTTTGGGAGGTAATTAGGTTTAGATGAGGTCATGAGGGTGAAGCCTTCATAATGGAATTAATACCCTTGTAAGAAGAGAAGGTTATAGGTACCATTATAAGCAGTGTCTACCCAAGCTCTGCACCATGTGGGGACACAGCAAGGAGACAGCTATCAGAAAGCCAGGGAGAGAGTTCTCACCAGCAACAGAATCAGCCAGCACATTGAACTTGGACTGCCCAGCCTCCCGAACTGGGAGAAATAAATATCTGCCATTGCAGCCACCCAGTCTGTGGTATTTTGTATAGCAGCCTGAGCCACTACTACACATTTATTCTGTTATTAGCACTTCCCAGAGGTGGGGAAGAAATTCATAAACATCATACATCATCTTTCAATTAGAATCCTTCTCCATTGTGTTCTAAGGGCACCTCTAAACAGGCACACACGTGTGTATACACCCAGGCACACACACATACTCATACATAAAACATGCAAACAAATTTGACTGTAAGTTTGAAAATCACATTAACTATTTATTCAATCTCTCTTAAAAAAAATCATACTTTCTCAATTTCCTTACAACTTACAATAAACAAAAAATAGAATGTCTTCCTCTAGCCAAAAATAAAACCTCTGTGTCCCTAGTGGTTATTTGATCTACCAACAAATTCTTCCACATCATCACCTAGTGCATAATTACTATAACTTTTGGACATTGGTTCTAAATCATCAAGCCATCACTAAAGAAATTATTTTTAAGAGGGTCAAATCACATTGTTGAAGGGACACCAGAATTTTTGAAGGGACACTACAGTTCTGTCCGAGAACTGAACACTCCTTAGCCAAACACTCACATGGGTCCAAGAAGACATGGGAAAATATGCTTATTGCATTATCATTTAAAACAATAGCTAACATTAGGAAGCAACCTACATGTCCACCAATAGGGGAATGGATAGGCAGAAGTGTTTTGTTGTGTTTTGTTTTTAATAATAATAAAAAAATCTATAAATATTAGATCTTTAAAAAAGTATTGTTGACTGAAAAAAACTTTAGATAGATACAAAAATATAGTGCTTTCATGTCAAATAAAACTCAAACACTAAAGAATAGTCTGCATTGTCATAGAGACATACATGTATGTAAATACATAAAAATGTCAAGATAACTGCATAACAAAGTAAACAATGTGGTTCGCTTTGAGAGAATGGGGAATTAGACTGGGGAAGAGATGAACAAAGGAGATCTCAACATCTACAGAATTCCAGGATATGTACAGGCATACCTCAGAGATATTTCAGGTTTGGTTCCAGACCACTTCAATAAAGCAAATGTCACAATAAAGTAGGTCACACAATTTTTTGGTTTCTTATTGCATATAAAAGTTATGTTTATATTATCCTGTAATCTATTAAGTATGCAATAGCATGATGATATTTAAAAAAACAATGTACATACCTTAATTTAAAAACACCATATTTCTAAAAATTGCTAACCATCATCTGAGCCTTCAGCAAGTTGTAATCATTTTGCTGGTGTTGGGTCTTGCCTCCACATTGATGAAAATACAGGATCTGTGAAGGATGTTAAAGCCAAGCTCAATAAAATAAGGTATTTCTGTATGTTATTATTATGTATTTAAAATATTAACTTAAAAGTATGTGAGGTCACTTAGGCCCCTTACAATACTGCAAGGCAATTCTGATGCTAACCATCCTGAAGGAAAGTCAGACTTCACAGGATAAAGCATGGTCTCCAATAAAACTACCCTCACTTTGGACACCCCCCCAAAAAAATTTAGAGGTCCCTACCACCTGCATTTTTTACCAATTAGCTACAAATCCAGGGGTGCCCATGATATCCTTTAGTTTTGATAATTTGCTAGAACAACTCACAGAACTCTGGAATGAGCTATCCTTATGATTGTGTTATTATAAAGGGTACAAAGCAGGACCAGGCAAATAAGGAGACACAGGGCAAAGCCTGGGAGGGTTCTGAGTGCAGGGCTTCCTTGCTTCCTCTGTGTGGGGCCAGGATGTGTCACTCCTCTGGTACATGGGTGTTTTCACCAACCAGAAAGCTCCACTGAGCTTCAATGTTCATAGATTTCACTGGGAATTCATTACGTTGGCATGATTGATTGAATCATTGGCCTCATGTTTGAGCTCAACCTTAGGCAGCCCCTTTTCCACTCTTCCAGAAGTGGAAAGATCCAGTTCAAAGCCCCAACCTTCTAATCACATGGTTTGTCTTTCCATCATGACCAGCCCCCATCCTGAGCCACCTCCTTAGCATAAACTTAGGTAGGGTCTGAGGGGCTCAGGAAAAACAATGACACTCCCATTTCTAAGAAAATCCCAAGGCTTTAGAGTCTCCTTCCCAGAAACTAGGACAAAGGCCAGTCACATTCTTTATTACGCAATACCAGTCCTCTGGTGACAAGCAGACTGTTGAACTTATGACATGTTAGTCCTGTTGAGGGGGTATAACTTACACAAATTGAGCTCACCTGTTACAAAAGGAAGTTCCACATTTGACATGACTATAGAGGGGCTACTCTGCATTGTCTGTGTACATATTAGAAAACTGATGGTGCATTCATTATGTATGAATTTTCTGTTTCTCTATATGTATATATTGTTGTTACTCATTGTTATACTTACATTTTGATGAAATGTAAGTTGATTCTGCAATATTTTTGGTAATATAATCTAATGTAAAAAAAAAAGGCTGCCTTAAATCTGCCCCCAAGTTTCCTCTGTCGCAATGCTAATACCATGGACAGGGAGGAGAGTGGAGAAGAGCTCTAGTTACCCAGTCAGATTGATCTCCATTCAAATTCCAGTTCTGCATTGAGAACTGTATGACTCAACTTGGTCCCCATGTCTCTTACCACCCAGCATGCACAGGTTCTCATTTTAATGATTCAGATTCAAAAGATTGGAAGAGGCACACTCTCACATCCACCCCGTGCTGTTGGTCAAAACAAGTCATGTGGCTGAATCTAGATGCAGAGTGAAGGCACTACAAAGTCGCATAAAAAAGGGTGTAAACATAGGAAGGGAGGAGAATTGGGACCATTTTTTGGAATCTACCACAATAGCCAAAACTTTCTGAGGACTTAAAATATACTCAAATATTTGCTAAGTAGTTCACACGCATCAGCATACAACAGTGTTACCAGGATTTTGCAGGTCAAGAAACTTGAGCTTATGGAGTTTCAGAAACTTGCTAAAAATCACACAGCTACTGGGAAGCAGGATTCCAGATTCCTTCAACCCAAAACTGTCTAACTCCAGATTTTTTTTTATCAATCCCCATACTTTGATAAAGTTGCAGATGTAGGCAGAAACCACAATCACATGACACTGAGGTGCCCAACTGCTATGTTGTAATATAACTCTTCTCAGGGTGGGAGGTCACATTTCCCTCAGCATTTGGTCCTATTTATTCAGACTGCCTGGATTTGAATTTCAATTCTACAACTAATTAAATGTGGTTAGCTCAGAAAAGTCATTCGACCATTCTGTCTCATTTAATCCTCACCTGGAGATTAAATTAAAATATCTACCTTAGAAGGGTGCTATATAAATTAAATGATGGAATAAACAATAATTATTTGTAACAGGCTAACTAACAATTATACAGAGTTGCTACATGCCAGGCACTATTCAAACTACTTTTCAGAAATTATCCCATCTAATCCTCGCAGGCACTGGTAAGTATAGTACTGATATTCTTCTCAGTTTATATACAAGGAGATTGAGCCATGAATAGTTTAAGCAATGTTTTTCAGGTCACAGAGCTAGTACATGGCAAAAGTAGAATCCTAATTCAGCAATTTTCTTCTTGATAACTACTTTCAAAATCCAGAATAGTCTGGTTGGTGAACACAGCAATAAATTTTTTATTGTGGTTGATGTTGTGTTATTTCAGAGAAGGTACTCAGGATTATTGTTCTATCACTGGGCTCCTTAACCCCCCGTCTGTGAAAGGATGGCCTATGGCCCTATCAGAACCAGAGAACCAACCTTGAGGACTCCCGTTTCCTAAAGAGGGAAGCTGAAACAACAGGGCTAGAGGCCCTTGCCCAGGCTGTTCCTCTCACTGCAGATTAAAAGCAAATAAGAGACCCACTTGTGAGGCCCTAAACTGAATCTTCCAGCAGGGAAGCTGAGGAGGCTCTTACCGCTTAAAGTTGTTTCCCTGGAGTGTTTGCTGCTTCTGGGACCATTGAGCTAAATGGCTCCAAATAAATAAAAATGAGCTGGAGATAAAGGTGTCCTCAGATTCCAGGCCTGAGACATTGGGTATGAGCAACACACACACACACACACACACACACACACACACACACACACACACGCACACGCACACCTAGGTTGCCTTATGGCTCAGACTCCTGTCTTTCCCAAAGTCAAGCCCTGTCCTTTCCAATGATATTTTACAATGAGACTAATGAACCACAATAATGGTTTCTGTTTCATCCCATCATCAGAACTGTCTAGTACACCTGGGAACACAGAAGCACAGAAAGACTAAGTAGGTCGCCCAGGTTCACATTGCTGGAGGTAGTAGAAGCAATGTCCATCCCATGTTTTTCTTCTGTCTCTCTTTCCTCTTGCCCTTGCAACTACAATATGTTTGGGACGAGCTTGCTTGATAAGTGTGATCATCTGATCATCTTCACCCAAACTGTGAACCAGAGTCCCCTCTGAATCTTCCCATCATCTCTCTTCTGCTTATGAAAAGGAAAGAGTAAGTATCTGGGTAAGATGGGAAGAGAACTAGATTCAGAAACACAAAACAACATTCTCCTCCTCTGAGGTTCTGTCACTTAATACATTTGTAAGAAGTCAAGAGTTTACTCTCTAAGCAAAAGGAAAACCCTAAAAGAGTCACCATGCTGGTGACTCTTGTTAAGTGGCATTTAATGATATTAAGTCAAGTGGTAATGTAATGTATAAATTACAGATGAAGCATCTAGACTCAGAGACACTAGTTAGGAAATAGTTAACACAAAAGACAATCTGGCCCTAGCTGATTTGGCTCAGTGAATAGAGCTCCAGCCTGCAGACTGAAGGGTCCCAGGCTTGATTCCAGTCAAGGGCACATGCCCAGGTTGGGAGCTTGATCCCCAGTGGGGGGCTTGCAGGAGGCAGCCAATCAATGATTCTCTCTCATCATTGATGCTTCTATCTCTCTCACTCTCTCTTCCTCTCTGAAATCCATATTTTTTTTAAAAAAAAGACAATTTGTGTTTGCCACACCATTTCCTCTTCCTGTACATACAAAAAATATGAATTTCCCAGTCTACCCTCCCATTAGTTTGAAGCCATGAAACTGACTTCTGGCCAACAGATGATGGATCAATGTGATGTAAGCCATTTCCAGCCATCCCACTATTAGCAGTCTATCCTAAAAGATGATTTGTACAGTTTATAAAAGATTAATATGCAAAGTGTCCCCTTGGGAGTTTGACCGGGATACCGGGAGTTCAATCACTCGCTATGATGTGCACTGACCACAAGGGGGTGGCGTGGAATGAAGGAAGGCTCCAGCTGGCAACCAGAAGGCCCTGATCATCCCTGATCGCCGGCCAGGCCTAGGAACCCTACCCATGCACGAATTTTGTGCACTAGGCCTCTAGTTATATTATAAAAGGGTCTATGCACTGTTTATAATAATGAACACTTAAAAAGAGACCAGATGCCCAACATGTACTAAATAATTATTTGGGCCCTAACTGGTTTGGCTCAGCAGATAAAGCGTCGGCCTGCGGACTCGAGGGTCCCAGATTCGATTCCAGTCAAGGGCATGTACCTTGGTTGCAGGCACATCCCCAGTAGGCAGTGTGCAGGAGGCAGCTGATCGATGTTTCTCTCTCATCGATGTTTCTGGCTCTCTATCCCTCTCCCTTCCTCTCTGTAAAAAATCAATAAAATATATTTTAAAAAATAATTATTTGGTATATCCAAAACTTGGAATTGTGTGAAGCCTTCAAAATAAATAAAATAGTCCCAGTTATTATCAGTAGCTTATGTCATACTAACCCTCCTTTTGAGAACACTCTAAAAGCTGGATTAAATACATTTTTAAAAGACATATTCTGAAGGCATCAGAGAGTAACCAAGGCAGATTACAATTGAGGTTAGAATTTCAAAGAAAAATAAAAAGTTCCAAGATGAGCCTTACTCCATGGTCACTTTGTTCCTAGGGACTTTGTCAATCTATGGCAAGGGACACAGAGGGTAATCAGGAAGCAAATAGAGTTGGCAGAGTACCACTAAAAGAGGAAGATAAAACTTGGAATTAAGGGTGATTAAGGCAATCAAGACTAGAGGGACCTATGTCACAGAGAACAGGGCACCACAGAAAAGTGAACCCAACATTACTCATGCAGTTCCCCCCAAATTACTCCCTGATTCTAAACTGTGTATTCATGGAGCTAGATAATGAAAAATAAAGCAGAAAATAGGTGCTAAGAAGTTAAAAAATCTGAGCAGAGATTTAGGCAGTCATATGATGGTGAGAAAAGATGAATTGGAGTCCCATGTCATCGTAGAAGAAAGCCCTGACAAAAAGTTTAGGTTCTCAGTTGAGCACATTACAAGGCTATGCCCAAGAAGCAAGGAAACACATACAAAGATAAGCCCTGATAAAGCCAGACACTCAGGATTAATTGGATCAACTCCCCTACTTTACATAATTGCCTGGAGAAAAGAAAATCTCTCTAGGAAAGTAGTGCCATCCAGATCCTCTAAAACTTTCCCTACACAATGTTGGGCATTTAATAAAAAATTAAAAGTCATTACAGGATAAACAACAAATGATCAAAAACCAAAAGAAAAAAATAGATAACAGAAACTTATCCAAAGATGATCACACAGTTGGATTTTCAGACAGACTTTAAAGAAACTGATTAATTAATTCAATAAAATATAGGATAAAGTGGAGAGTTATACCATCTGCTAACTGAATGTCTATAAAAAATAGATAAGTAGAAACTTTAAAATTAAAAACTATAATAACTGAAATTAGAATACAAAAACAGGTATAAGTTGCTACAGAGAGAATTAGTGAACTAAAATACATCAGTAAATAATGTCCATATTGATGCACTGAGTACAAAGATGAATATAGAGGGAAAAAAGTGAAAAGATGTATGGAACATGGAAGAAATATCTAGCATGTATGCACAAAAAGAGGGAGAAAAAGAATTGATGAGAAAAATATTTAAAGACAGACTAGGGGAGTGGTTAGGAGGTATACTGGATGAAAGAAGGTGAAGGGATTAGCCATAGAACATATATGCATAACCCATAGACATAGACAACAGTGTGGTGATGGCCACCAAAGGCAGAATGAATACATTACACTACCATCATACAATAGAATACTATGCAGCAATAAGAATAAAGTACTAATCCATGCAACAGTGAATTTCAAAGCCATATCAAGCAAAGGGATCCAGAAAGAAAAAAAAAGTTAGTGCTAAATGATTCAATTTATATTAATCTCAAAAATGCTAAAATTAGTGTATGGTGTTAGAATTGAGAATAGGGGTTACACACAGGGAGGAAAGATAAAAAGATGAAAGGGTGTGAAGGAAAATTCAGAGGTCGTGGTTATAGTCTCTATCTTTTGTGAAGTGATGGTTACATGGGTATACTTACTTGGAACAAATTCATAAAGATCTACACTAAAATTATGTGCATGTTACAGAATACTTTAACTTAAAAATATTTTAAAGTTTAGATCTACATATATAGACATAGAAAGATGCCCAAGCTATAAAAGCAAGTGTAGAATTCTCTCTATAGGATGAGTCTATGGTAGAAAAGTAAACTTATAAACTATACTGTGTGTATATCCAGAAGACTACACTACCTATAATAAAGGCTATGTGTGATAATAATTCCCCTCCAAGTCTGTATTCTTTATTATTCTAAGTTTTTTTTTACAAGCATAATTACTTCACTGCTGGAAATATTTTTTACAGTAAAACTTCTGAAAAGCAATTGGGAAAGAGGGGGCTTGGAGTGAAATATTCTATATAATAAAGAGGTAATATGCAAATTAACCCTCATGCCCTCACAAGATGGCTGCCTACGACCAGGCCAGCAGGAGGGTTAGTGAGGGATGACCAAACGACTGAACAAGCAGGCTGTGTGGGGCGACCAGGCCAGCAGGGGGGTTAGTGAGGGATGACCAAACAACTGAACAAGCAGGCTGAATGGGGCAACCAGACCAGCAGGGGGGTCATGAGGGGCGACCAGGCCAGTGGGGGGAGGGGGGCAGTTGAGGGTGACCAGGCAGGCAGGGGGGAGACAGTTGGGGGTGACCAGGCAGGCAGAGGGGGCAGTAAGGAGTGACCAGGCTGGCATGGGGAGGGGAGAGTTAGGAGTGATGAAGCCATCAGGGAGGGGGCAGTTGGGGGTGACCTGGCCAGCAGCAGGGGGCAGTTAGGGGCGATCAGGCCAGCATGCAGAGGCAGTGAGGGGTGATCAGGTCAGCAGATGGGGGCAATTAGGGGCTACCAGGAAGGCAGGCAGGTGAGCGATTAGGAGCCAGCGGTCCAGGATTGTGAGAGGGATGTCCAACTGCCGGTTTTGGCCCAATCCCCAGGATCAGGCCTAAACCGGCAGTCGGACATCCCCCAAGGGGTCCCAGATTGGAGAGGGTGCAGGCTGGGCTGAGGGGACGTCCCCCATGCATGAATTTCATGCACCGGGCCTCTAGTAATTAAAATAAAGGCATGGTATCAAGAGACATTTAGTATAAAAATAATTTGAATTTGATCTTTTTGCCCAAAAGAATGTCTGACTATAGAAAGTGAGAGAGGACTCTAGAAGTCTGAAATGTTTCAAACATAAGCTACAACCCTGGTATCAAAATTACATATTTTAACCCAATGCCAAAGTTACAGGATATGTTCAGGTCTTGTATGGCCCTTCTCTGCCCTGCTTCCAAGACTTTCCTATATGCTATATATTAACCAACTTTATTTCCCTCCAAAGTCTTCTGTATTTTCCCCCTCAGGAGCACAATGTATTCTACTATATTACTTTCAATTACCAATTAATAATTTATGAAATTACTCAGCATCATACCTGCAGTATTTCAGTCAGGCTCCATTACCTTGTAATGAGGTTTGATTTAACATGGTCATTATAAATTCTGCTAAAGGTTAATAGGGAAAAAAGTTTCATTTCAATGCATTTTATTTCAATCATTTAGGAATAAAATAAGCATCTGTCACTAAACATAGGATTTCCCTTTCCTGTAAGCAGCAGGGTATGTCTATGTCTCTCACAAAAGTTCAGCAGAAGATAAAGGACTAAGATCTAACAGGAAGCCAACCTGTGGGAGGCACGGTGAGGAGCAGGATGTTCCAAGGATTGCACCATAGACTTTGGGAGCAGGACAATCCTTCCTTGTGCAGGACTGTCTTTCACAAGGCAGAATACTCAGCATTCTGACCCTTGCCCACTAAAGTTGCCTAGAGCATCTCAATTATTGCTACCTGCCTAAGTAGTCCCGCAAACTTCCATATGTCCTCTAGAGGGCAGCACCTCGGCCCATTTAGTCCCACTGGTTTAAAAGGTTGAGCGTTAGTTTGCAAGTCTAGAACGTCTAGTTTTGAAAGTCTAATTTATGCGATTTTTTAATGCAATAAGAGGAAAATGTAACTGTGAACTCTACCATCCTCTAAGAAAGGTGGCTACTTTATTTGCGAACTCTTTCAGTGATCTGAGGACCACCTTATAGGAACTCTCAAGAGCTGATCAGCACTTCTCTTCCCAAATCTATGTTCAGGGACCTCCCATCAGTCCTTTGAAATCAGCCCTGGTGGGAATTTCAGGAGAGCCGGTTGTTAAACACTAACCAGTCACCGTTGCTCTTAATGGATGTAATAGGTAATAGCTAGCGAGACCTAAATTGTTATGCATTATAGAAAGAAAAGAATTTGTGGCTCCAAGGGGACCATGGAGAAAGAAGGATTTCAGAACACAGAGAAAAGAAAGAAAGTGCAGAATATTGCAGCCTTACTCTTGTTGAAATGAATTTCTAGGTTCAACATGGAGTTGGTCCTATCTGTGGTGCCTGGCCAATAAACCAAAATTTAGATAACTTTGTGTCCCTGTAATCAGGGGTGGGGAATGTCTAGCCCATGGACTGTATAAGGCCGATGAATTCATGTGGTCTGGCCCTGCCAAGGCATTAGGGGTGCATTATTTAAATATTTGACCAAATATGAAGGCTAATTTTTAAGTTGATACCTTTGTATGGCCGGCAAATGATGTCATAAATATCCAAATGGCCCTAGGCAGGAAAAACGTTTCCCACTCCTGCCTTCTCTCCTTGACCAGAAACATAATATAACCAGTCAGCCCAAAGCCAAGCCAACTCTGGGCCTTCTCACCCAAACAAGGTTAGCTAAGTGGCCCCAGCCTCAGTATTTTTCTATTTGTGTCTTCCTTGTTCATTACTCTTTATTCTATTGGTAAAAGCTTGCTGCTTTCTTTCCCATTTTGAATTTCTCGGAAAAGAGACTGTTAGCTTCATGACTGGTTAATAAAGGTTGTATCACCTAAATTGTCTTCTTCAACCATTTTTAACACTCTATTGCAGTGGTTCTCAACCTGTGGGTCGCGACCCCTTTGGGGGTCGAACGACCCTTTCAAAGGGGTCACCTAAGACCATCGGAAAACACATACATAATTACATATTGTTTCTGTGATTAATCACTATGCTTTAATTATGTTCAATTTGTAACAATGAAAATACATCCTGCATATCAGATATTTACATTACGATTCATAACAGTAGCAAAATTACAGTTATGAAGTAGCAACGAAAATAATTTTATGGTTGGGGGTCATCACAACATGAGGAACTGTATTAAAGGGTCGCGGCATTAGAAAGGTTGAGAACCACTGCTCTATTGTGACCATCCATCTTAAAAAGTGCTTGAAGCAAGAGCACAACCTAAGAAGATGCTCAGTTTTGCCTAAATGTCAGTCTCTCCATTCTTTCAACAACATGCATTAAGTACCTGCCAAGTGCCAAGCATTGTTCTAGGTACTCAGTTTTCATAGTCATTCAAAGACAGCACACATACTTGCGGAGGAAACATGAGCCAGAGGAGATCCATAGGAAAGGAAACTCCAGAGAATACACAGAAACTTATGGAGGATTTGGAACATTTGTTTGGAATCAGTGAGACTCCAATCAAATTCTACTTGGATGTGAAAAAAGCAAGAAACTGCATGTCAATGGAAAATCAAAATGTAACAGAGGCCTCCTTGGATGAAGCACCCAATTTCCTGGCACCCAGGACTGAATTACTTCCTCTCCCCCCGCCCTAAAAGCAATATCCCTCACCAATCCCTGAATCCTGGCACTTGGGAGATGCTGGACTCAGAGAACGCCAGGGTGGCGAGGAGTCTGGAGGCCGTGTGACATAGAGACATCACCATAGAGAAGCTCAGGGGAACATGAGATCTGTATTCATGTGTCTGCGGGCTTTTAGGTTAAAGAGAAATTAGATGCTTCCTCACTAGCTCTAAGGGCCAGAGTGAAAACAATGAAATAGGATGGCAGATTTAATGTCAAAAAAGAGAACAAACTTTCTAGCAGGCACACTGACAGGCATCAAAGCGATCATATCTCAACCCTACTCAGCCATGTCAACAGGGTACAGTCCAAGCTCTTTTTTAAATAGCTCCTGGAGTTTCTCTGTCTGGTTCCTGCCTTTGGTACCAGCTCCAACGTCCTCCACTCCCTGCCTCCCATTAACGTTCCATGAGCACCAAATTGCGTGTAGTCTTGGCGTATGCCAAGTGCTTTATTTTCCCAGTAGCTGGCTTCTGCCTGAAATCTCTGGTCCCCTCTTCTTGATTTGGCTGTATTCTGCTTATGGCTTAGGACTCAGCCCATGTATCTCTGACCTGGATCCTCATACCTGCTCCTGCAATGTTCTATATGCATCTCTACCATTGGCCTTCTGCAGACATACACATAAAATAAATGTTTGTGAGTGTATCTGTTAGTGTAATGATTGAAAATACCTAAATGGATTTTTATATAATTTGGGTTCTTTATGGAATACTTTATATTAAAATACAGATTTTTCAGCAAACATGAAATTCATGTGGGTAAGCCTTGGTAGTACTCCCCACCAGACAGTCTTCTTCCAGAGCAGCTGAAGCTGAGGTACAAGAAAGGCAAATCAAACTACCAGTTGAGGCTGGCCTTCCACGTGCATAGCATCTCTCATTGTGGCTGTAGAAAAACAGTGATGGCTTCAACTCTGAATCCCAAGCCACATGTCACAAGGATAGACACTCCAAATTGCAATTGTGATTTAAAATTGGGCTACTTTCCATCAGTATAACTTTTAATCACAGTTAAAAGTGTTCTTGATCAGCACTAGTAGACCAGCAGTTCCTATTAAACTAGTCTGATTACTTCTTTTTTGCTCCTAAGTCAGTGAACAGATCCAAGTTGGAAACCTTGTGCGTTGTGTTCACCATGACATTTCTCCTAATTAGCAGGAGAGAAAGGAATTAAAGTAATTAGTCTGTGGTTCATTTCTTTCTTAGTTGTCAGAGAAAATAAACAATCTATTCTCCTGTAAACATGTTGATAACTGGACCTCCTGGAAAATCAAGTCGTTATTTTCTAAAAGACAGTAATTATTTATGGCATTTTCTTCAGCATGATGTCCCTGGTTTAGAATCACTTGTGGTAAACAAACCTAGAATCTATGGTTTTATGAGGTATGGTTTCCTGGAGTATATCACATTGGTTAAATAACTATCTGCAGTATAAATGGAGATGTTTCTTAACCTAAACACTCTCTTCTGTGAACAGTAACCTGCAAACCTCACGCAGAGACTTCATATGTTATGCTGAGCCAGAGATTCTGTATCTGATGCAGGACAGAAAGTCTTAGGGAGTTAGACAGACTGTCCCAGACCTCTCGCTGCTTCACCTATACCATTTCATTGCTCATACCGTATTTCTGAAGTTATTAATAAATCTTGATACTCGGTAAGATCTTTGATTCATATAAGTCTGATTCGACAACCCAAACCTCTATGTTAGCTCACTAGCATCATACCTGCCTCAGTAAATATATTGGTTAAAATAAATACGCAGATAGAATGCTCCTTCTTGTGAGTAACTTAGTTCCCATTGCCAGAATTATTACAATGGAAGCTAGAAGACAGTCTTTCAAAGATACCATCCAGCGGGGTTCTATGTTTGAGGGTAGATTGTACTAGATTAAACTGTTAAGGCTTCCCATGTTAACATTCCATAACATAATGACTCATCTTTGAAAGCTTAGAGTTTCATGCACTCAAAACCTCAGTTAAATGATAAGCAACCTTCAACAACATAAAGCTCAATTTATATGGCTCCTGCTACTACAGAGTCACTTGAGACAGAAACAAGAATTATCACTTCTTTTATTTAAATACTAGAGGCCCGGTGCACAAAAATTTCTGCACTTGGGAGGGGGGGTCCCTCAGCCCAGCCTGTGCCCTCTCGCAGTCTGGGACCCCTCGGAGGATGTCCACCTGCTGGCTTAGTCCCACTCCCCGGGGGGATCAGGCCTAAGCTGGCAGTCAGACATCTCTCTGGCAGCCTGGGAGCCCTCGGGGGATGTCCACATGCCAGCGGGAGCAGGCCTAAGCTGCAGTTGGACATCCTTAGCGTTGCTGAGGAGGCGGGAGAGGTTCCCGCCACCACCGCTGTGCTGGCAGCCGTCAGCCTGGCTTGTGGCTGAGCAGAGCTCCCACTGTGGGAGTGCACTAACCACCAGGGGGCAGCTCTTGCATTGAGCGTTTGCCCCTTGGTGGTCAGTGTGTGTCATAGTGACCAGTCATTCCCAGTCGTTCTGCTGTTAGGGTCAATTTGCATATTACCTTTTTATTATATAGGATAGAGGCCTGGTGCATGAGTGGAGGCCAGCTGGTTTGCCCTGAAAGGTGTCCCAGATCAGGGTGGGGGTCCCACTGGGGTGCCTGGCCAGCCTGGGTGAGGGGCTGAGGGCCGTTTGCAGGCTGGCCATGCTCCCCAGTGACCCAAGTTCCCAGCCTCTCCTTTTGGGCTGGAAACAGGTATCTGGGATTTATTTACCTTCTATAATTGAACCTTTGTAGCCTTGAGCAGAGCTGAGGGCCGGCCAGGGCAGGCGGGAAGCTTGGCTTCCTCCATCACTGGGGGCAACCCAAGCCTCCTGCTCACTCCAGCTCCTTGGCCTGGCCGCCACCATCCTAGTTGGGTTAATTTGCATACTCGCTCCTGATTGGCTGGTGGGCGTGGCTGGTGGGCGTGGTTTGAGCATAGCAGAGAGACAGTTAATTTGCATGTTTCTCTTTTATTATATAGGATACTTTTATTGATTTCAGAGAGGAAGGGAGAGGGAGAGAGGGATAGAAACATCAATGATGAGAGAGAATTACTGATCAGCTGCTTCCTGCACGCCCCCTTCTGGGGATCAAGCCTGCAACCTGGGCATGTGCTCTTGACTGGAATCAAACCCGGATCCTTCATTCTGTAGGCTGATGCTCTATCCATTGAGCCAAACCAGCTAGAGCAAGAATTATCAATTCTTATTAAAGCCACTAAAAAAAAAAAAGATAATTCTGATATATTGGTTCTATGATCCTCATAATAACCTTTAGAGATTATAAGGAGGGGGAAAATATTATTCTCTCTTATTAGGAAATAGATTCAGAAAATAAAAGTGATTTTTTCCAAACTCACAAAGCTAATTGTTACCAGGAGTGGACCTCAATCCAAGTCCTTGGCCTACAGAGACAATTAATTTTTCTTTATGTCGCACACAATGCCTATCTCATTCTTAACACTTGGAGTGCGGGAAACGAGTTAAGTCAGCTCACGTGAATTGCGCGTACTCCGCGGGAGCCGTCTTTAACTCGGTTCATATAGATTTGCGGTGGAGTGCGGGAAACGTGTAAACTCGGGCCGATTGTAACTGCGTATTACCAAATATTTGTTTGTAATCCACCCTTTTGGTGGATGGAACAAAACCAAAAGACAGAGCCATCTTATATTTTGGCGGGAAATTCACCCGCACTCCAAGTGTTAACCAACTGTAGACCAAGAAATAGCCACTAACCTCTCTAAATTTTAATTCTCTCTTTTGCAAGTGGCAATAATAAGCCCTAATTCACAAACAACACCGATATTCACAGAAGAGAGTGTTGATGTTCAGTACTTGGATAAAGTTTAGAGTACCGATGAATTATCATAATGATGATTTTATATATCTCCACCAAATTTTATAATATCATATCCCTTTCACATTCATTATCACTTTTAATTTACCCCAACCATATTTCAAATGGGTTGAGATTTTTCTTTTCAGGGAGGTAACCATGACTGAAGAGGTTAAATAAACTAACTTAAGGTGAGGAACTGAGAGTAGAACTCCTTATTGTCTAATTATAAAACCCCATAATAGAAGCTATAAAATATTTATAAACCAGTGAGAAATTTTACTCCCTCTCTCCTTGGGAAATGTATAGCCTTATGAACACATAGGGCTACTTAATGTGTGACATATGTTATCTAGAACATTTAACCCATCTTGGAGATTAAGGATATGACTGTGGGTTTCAAAGTTGTGTAGAGACCAACTTATGCTTTCATCACTCTTCTGTCAGAAAGCCAATAGGATATGACCACAACTGGGTTCCAAGCATATGGCACAGATACAGAGCTAGACACATTATAGATGCTCACTAAATCCTTAGTTTTATGAATAATTCACTGTCATACATGCATGATGAAATGACCTTGAACTTTGTCCTGATCCATGCATGGGCAGGCGATATCTTCCCAAGAAATTCCTTTAACCAGAATGTCACTGTTTGCATCAGTCATATAGAGATCAAAGTGCCTGTTTGATTTGCTATGAAAAGATTCCAGCTGTCCACTAAGATCTGTTCTTCTTTTCTTCCTAGGTACTGAACTTCCTAAGTGCAGCCTTCATGCAATTCCATGGGAACCAATGGATGTGAAGAAAAGTGATGAGTGCCATGTCAAGACCTGGACCACACCAATCTCCCAACTCCTCCATGTTCTTCTCCTTCCTGTGGCTGGAGACCAATAATGATTTTTGACAGCCTTAAAAGCCTGGTATTAAAGACAGCAGAGCCACTGTCAGCCTGAGTCCCTGAAAGACTGCGTGGAGCAAAAATTATCTGCCTACGTCTGTTGACCTGGAACATCCATTTCTGCTTTACTCTCAGATAAGAAGAAAACAAGCCTTCATTGTATTTGAGCTACTACATTTTTAGAGTCTTTCTTGTGGCAATTTAGCCCACACAAATTAATACAAATGATCATGTACTCTGAAATTATAAAGGATGATTTTTTCTTCAGGACCATTATTCTAAGCTCAGCTCTCTCCCAGTTTAATTTTTTATGACATATGTCAACTTTAAAGTCAACCTGTTCATTTGAATAATATGTTGACAATAATAAAAATATCTCTGTGCTACCACTCTATAATTTCTCTTAAACTGTAGCTTTTATCATGACAGTTCTATATCAAGAAAATTCAGTGGTTTCTAACACAAATTATTTCAGTTTTGGCATGATGAGATGCAAGACACAAACTAGTCACACCCTGCAGAAAGAAGCAGTTTATGGAATCGAGTAATTCTCATTTACAGCCAAGTGAACTGAGACACAGAGAGATAATATGGTGTAATTTATGAGCACCAGGGAGGCCCTTCCCTTTAGCATGTATGTTATTTACAGAGCATTACTGGATAAAGAAGTACTGCTAAAATAAAATAGTAATAATAATAATGTGCTAATTTGAACTGTCAATAGGTATAATAAAGGTTTCTAATCTCTCTTACTTGAATCCATCACAAATATCACTTTTAAGTTATTCTTTGTGAAGTACTAATTTATTCTATTTTTCTTAAAGTCAAGAATGTATCATGGTTTATTATCCTTTACCTTGCTTTGAAGATACCCTTCCATGATCTGGCCCTACTTCACCCTCAAGCTTACTTCCCACCACTCTCTGTCTATCCCCTACTCTGCTTCACACTCACCAATCTCATCATATTCTTTGTACCTTTGCTAATGCCTGATATTCACTCATCTCTGCTCCTCTGCCCACCTAAGTCTTGTATATCTTTCTAGAGTCATTTCATTCTACATACACCATGATGAAGTTTCAGCTAAAAGTTCAAGATAAAGGTGCTGGAAGATTTAGTTCCAGTGTAAACCTAAGTTTCAGCCTACATTAATTATTTGACTTCTGAAATCCATGGCCCTCCAGATCAGAAATATACAATGAGCACTTCATTCTTCTCTACTTGGTTTTACGTGTTCTCCATTTGTTGTTTATTGTGGATTTAAAATCCTACAGGAAGAAAAATTTTCACACTAAGCAACACCACAGTGGAGAATCTAGGTGTCAAGAGAATAGATTTCTACTCCTAGATCTTTCACTCACTGAATTTGAAAATGATACTTGAAATGCTTGCCCCTCAGTTTCTACATCAATATAAATGAATTGTAATCAACTATATAACTCTAGAATTGAGTAATGTACTTTACATCCACACATCACTAATTCAATAAAGACTCATTGAGTCTCTGCTAAATGCCACACATGATTCTAGACTGAAGATTCAATGATAACTTATCTTATTTCCAAAAAGGTTTCACAGTCTAAATGAAGAACATTGCTCTGAAAAGTAGTAAGTTTCCTATTATTAATGTCATGCAAGCAGAAGCTAAAGAAGTGTTTGTTGAAAATATTGTAAGTGTTGTAGCAATGGCTCCTATAGCCAGAAGGGGTTTGAATAGACAGTTCTATTAGGAGGTCAAGGGGTGGCTCATATTTCCTGTCATCTGGAGTTCTGATCGATAAGATACAACCAAAAGGGTCAGTTGTCAAATAAGAGGCAAACCATTGATTCATGTATTGACTTAGCTCATGATGCTATAGCAAAATATCATAAACTGGGTGGCTTAAACAACAGACATTTATTTCTCACAGTTATAGAAGCTGGAAGTTCAAGATAAGGGTGCTGGAAGATTTAGTTCCAGGGTAAACCTAAGTGTAAACCTACTTCCTGGCATGAGGACAGGCATCTTCTTGCTGTATCCTCAAATTTCAGAGAGAGAGCAAACTCTGGTCTCTCTTTCTGTTCATATAAAATCACTAATCTCATCCTGGGGGCTTCCCTCTCATAGCTCATCAAATTTAATTATCTCCCAAAGACCCACCTCCAAATATTGTCACATTAGGGATTAGGGCTTCAGCATATGAATTTGGAGGCATAGAAACATTCATTCAATTAAATATATTAATTAATTAATATAAATTAATTACATTTGTATTAATGTATTCATTAATTATGTGGTGGAGAAAAAAATTTTTCTCTACCTTTCTAGGTTTTTTTGGCTGCTCTAATAAACAAATGAACATAACAGATTAACAGGAGAAAAACAAATTTAATTATGTATGTGTGGGAGCTCACAAAAAATATGAGGCTCACAAGTAGTCAAGCAGTTGAGAATTATACGCCATCCTGAGCAAAGGAGAGGGGTTAGGAGTCTGGGACTTCAAAGGGGAGGAAGACATCATGTCCCACACTCTTTGCAGTTATTTTTGGTGATTGTTCTTTTCTTGGACCAGGCCTTTTATCTAAATCCTTTTAGGCAGTTAAGAGGGAGGTAAGTTATTTAGGACTTGTCTTCAGCTCAAAATAGTCTGCATGCCAAAGAGGCACATTCTGGGTAGACTTTTCCTGAACCCCTTTGATAACATATGTAGTAATTAAATATAGATGCAAAAATTAATAGCCATGCAGTTAACTTATCAGAGTTCTGATAAAACATGGACTAGAGAATACGACTAGTCCTAAGGCCAGCTCCTCCCCCATCAGAAAACATTAAAGTGAAGAGCAGAGTGAGAAGTGATCCTGGAGAACAGAATCTGAATGGCTATTCCCAACCATGTGCATGGGCTCATCCTAAGCACATAGTCGAAGGCAGAAAAGGTCACAGAAACATGTGTAACCTTTTCGTGGAGTGGGCTCCACAAGCATGACCCACACAAGGTACCACCACCCCTGTGAGCCATGCCTTCTATCCTGGAAAGGGGAAGGGGGTTACCACAAATGGTCCTTATGTTTCTTTGCCCCTGTGGTTGCAGGAGACAGGGAAAGGACTCCCTTTCAAAAATAAGATGTATTCTGTCATAGCATCTAGCACAGCAGGGAGCCCTTCTGAGCCCTTTAAACAATCAGACAATCCCCATGCCAGAATGCCAGCCCCACGTGTAAAAATACCTCCATTACCATCTATAACTCAGTGTGTCTGAGTGTGTCTATGGCTGATAACAGCCCCAAATGACTTACAGAAACCTGCCTTGCACACTGTATCTCCACCTGCCTGATTCATTCATCAGAACTCATCCAACCTGTGATCTTACCCTGCTAGTTTCTTTGTTCCAGGCCTAATGCCTCTTCCTGAACACAGTTCAGTCTCCAGCTCTGCCACCTCCATCACCCCAGAAAATGCTCCTGTCCCGGTCCCAGGTCTCTCAGCTTTTGCAAGACTCACCCACCCCCCTCTTCCATATCCCACAATGTAAAACAGGAGGACATGTAGGAGGAGGTTAGTAAATGTCTGCTGATCTCACCATTTTAAACATTTAACTATTAGGATATGTATCAGTCTTTACTCCCCTCTTATTTAAATTCCTAATAATAATAATATAGCCATTTGTTAACTGCTGGTTATGATTCAGGCATATGCTAATGAATCCATGCATTATGTTCTTTGACTCTCAAAGCAACCTCTAAGGCAGTGGTTCTCAACTTTGGCTGCACATTAGAATCACCGGGGAATCTTTTTAAAATCCTCATTTCTGGGCCTCATCCTCCGGAAATTCTGTTTCTTTGTTATGGGTGGGGCCACAACATTAGTAACAAAGAAACAGAATTTCCAGAGGATGAGGCCCAGAAATCAGGATTTTAAAAGGATTCCCAGGTAATTCTAATGTGCAGCCAAGGTTGAGAACCACTGCTCTAAGGTAAATGCTTCTATTCTCAGCTCTATTATATAATCAGGATGTCAAGTCTCTGAGAGGTTGGCACCTTGGCCAAGTTCAACAGCTAGTACAGATAGTACAGGTAGGATGTACCTCCATGTCTTCCTACCTTTAGACTTAAGTCAGCGCTCTGAAACTTACCATTGGGTCTTCCTCTTCCCTAAGCAACAATGTAGATTTGTAATGTCATCATAATCACATCTGGAGAGTTACAGAAAATCTCTCTTTTCATGTTTCATCATCGATGGTAGGTTTTATTCCCCCTTGAACACTCCCCTTTGTCTTTGCACAGTGAGTTGGAGTGGCCTGGAAGTGGGAAGACAATTTCAAGCTCCAACAGGTTAGGGGACCCTGAGTAAGTTATATAACCTTTATTATTTTTACATTTTCATTAGCAAAATGGGCATAACTCCACCAGCTTTGCCTTTTACAGACAGTTTTCCAGAACTGTGGTGAAACTCCAGTGAGGGGGTGCATATTAAAAAATTAAACAGCCAACCCAAATGATGATGTCCTCCATTTAGTGATATCAATCGAGCTGACATAGAGGGCTTGTGAAACCAAGATTGGTGGAGCCCCCCCTCAGGTTTTTGACTCAGTATTCTGGGGTTGGGGTGGGGGCTCCAAATTACCATAAGTTTCCAGGTGTTGCTGCTGGTCCAAGTACCACATCTTGAGAACAGTTGCCCTATGCTAACTCCAACCCTGAACGAAGTGCCCAGGAGTACTCACTCTCAAAGTCATCTCCCTTCTGTGCTAAGGAGGGCGACAGTATGGGTGAGATTTCAGTCTCTGTCAGTCATCCCAGGGACATGACAAAGAAACAAAAGGAGCTAGTCAGGAAGCTGTCCTTTCTCTCTCAGAAAAGTCATTGCTCCCTGCCAGACTCCAGGTGGGTCATGTGAGGGGATGGCGTGCAAACTGAGGAGACTGGCGAGGGCTGAGCACCAAGGTGTGAGAGCCTACAGTGAGATTTCAGCAGCCACCAAGCAGACAGGGGATATGAGTCACAGCAGTGACCTCTGAGAAACAGTATGGTGACAGAACGGAGGCCATTGCTAGCTAGCTCTAGCTCTGAAACAGGCCCTCTTATCCACAGGAACAAAAGTACAGGGTGTGCTCCCAGTAAGCCTCGAGGGACTGCTGTAGCCTGGCTCTCCTGACAGGCTAATAGTTTTTCCTTTTCATGGCAAAGGAGCCATTCTCCCCCTGATGTTTTTCTGAGTGTGTCTGTGGCTGATAACAGCATAATTTCCCTTGGAAAATGTCCTTTCCTTCTCTCCCTCTCATTCACCATTCTCTGCTGTCTAAAGGAGAGAGAGAGAGAGAGAGAGAGAGAATAGCAATTTTCTATAATGTTCCTTTAGCCATGTCATTCTGGTGGGTCCAGAATATGAAGGTGAAGTCCAGTCATGAAGGTGGGCATTGTGTTCCCAGATGAAGGGGGAACCTGGGCAGCCTCATATACCCTGCTGTGGGCACTGCACAGAGCAGCCATCATCATGTGGGTTGACCCTCCCTTCTCCCACTTGTGGGGGGCTTCTGAGCCCCTAAGACACCTGTGGTGGTGGCTGTCCTCCACCCCCACCCCCATAGGAAAGAAGAAAGGGTGGGTCCATCCACCTCAGCAGCTTCTCCTTGATTTCCGCCTTCAAAGTTCCCCTGGGTATCCCTGGAACAGTCTGGGCTCCTCAGATATGCAAGTGACTCATCTTCCATCCATCAGAGATGAGACTTAAATAAATAAAAAGATCCTTCATGGGGCGGCTGGGCCTAATGATAAGCAATTATGGGAAGGCAAATGAAGGCAGCGCTTTGTGCGGGGCCTGTGAAATTGGTTAAGCAAAAAGAATAATGGCCCGTTTCAGTGATTCATCCCTTTGCTCATTTCAGAGGGAGCATTATCTCAGTTAAGTGATGCAATTAATATGAAAATGAGGGAATCATTGTTTAAGGAGATGAGAGGAAAGCAAGGAGGGGGTCCTGGGTGCCACCCGTGGGGAAGAATGGGGCCACTGAGATGGAAATTTGCATAGGTCAGTAGCAATGTGACACCTTCTGCAGGTATTCAAAGCTTCTCTTGCATTGTAATATGTCGCCATTAAATTCTCATTATGGTGACCTGTGTCCAACACAAGTCAATTTTTTAGAGTCTTAATGATAAAAATAAATTAATTACATTAAGGTGGACACCTTTTGTATTGGGCCCTAAACTAAAACCCAGAAAGACCACTGTGAGTACCCCAGGACACTGCAGGTGGGGCAGGGGGGCACTTAAATTACTGTTTTATTAACCATAACATGATTTTCAGGTTGATTTTTCTGTGAGCTTTGCAGGTCTTTTGTAATGAAGTCAAGAGTGATACATTGAGTGTTTGTCTCTCCTCTTCACTTTTTTTTCCTCTTGCTTGTTTTTCGGGTGGTAGTTTTCCACTCAGTCACTGTAGGCCCTCTTCCAAGGACGGGCCCACATTCATGGGCAGAGTAGCAAAGGGCACAGCAGGCCAGGAGTCACCAGCCCAGAGTCAGTACAGGGTTGTCACTGTGCACTCTGCGCCTTGGACATGGCATTTCACACCCAGAGGACGCCAAACAGAGAGGGAGAAGGAGAGAGGATCTGGTTTCACAGCAGAGAATCATACTTGGCTTCTGCCACTTATCTGCTCTGTGTCCTTGAGCCAGCTACCTAACCTCTCAGTTTCAGCAGCCTCTTGGGCAAGAAAAGGGTAATAGTTTCCTTGCAGGAATTGGTGGGAGAGTTTGAAATCAAGTACCTACCTAACGTGTTTCATGCCAGGTGGGGATTGGAGGACATGGTTATCATCAATTATCATTCATATCATCCTCGTGGTGCTAAAACCTAAGAAGAATGCAATAAGCATTGGTTCCCCTCCCATACTGAGCATCCATTTCTCCCTTTATAAATCAGAGCTTGAGTCATGACTTTTAGATCCTGACTAGATAAAAAAGTAGCAAAGGTTTCTGGCTCCCTACACATAATCCAACACTGGAAATTCCAAAAAATGGGAAAGGAAGGTTGACAGATCTCTTAAACTAGCCTAGGAACTGTGGGTATCTAAGAAGCAAGAGGAAGTGATTGGGTGGTGTGGAGGGGATAAGACACAGCAACCCAGAGAAGAAGATATCCGATGCAGACCATTGTGTCAGAAAAATACTCAGCCAGCTGAAGGGGGAGCATTTAATAACATGCAGGGTAACAAATGTCTCCCTCTCCCACACCTCCATACCGCAAAGCCAGGTATTTTCAACTGTTAGAGAAGAAAATCTTAAAGAAAATTAATTCCAGGCCAAGAATTGGGGTTGGAACTGCAAATGTCCTCTGTCGTGAAATGCAGTATTCCTTATCTTCCTCCCTAAATGCATCAAGAGAAGCCATAGTCAAGACCTGGAATGCATCCTTTAGTGCTAACAGAGCCAGGGAAGTATCAGCTCAGAGTGGGAAATGATACAATATCTGAGGAATAAAATGACTGTAGTAACAATAGTGAAACTTACCAAACACGAGTGTGTGCACAGCATGGTTCTGTGTGCTGTAAATACCAATCTATTCAATCCTCACTACTGCTCTGTTATGCCCATTTTACACATAAAAAAGAAAACGTACGGAGAGGTTAAGTCATTTGCCCAAGGTCACATTGGCAGAGTTGGGCTTTGAAAGTGGCCAGACTGGTTCCAAAGCTTACACTTCTACTACTATACTTTACTGCCAGTCTGGCAGAAATATAACAAACAGAATTGTCTGTACCAAATGAAAAAAAGTAATAGATCCAATAAAACTTAAAGATCAATTTGTTAAATACTAGGGGCCCAGTACACGAATTCGTGCACCTTGAAAGAACTGTGGGCCATGAGGCTGTGGTGGGCACAGGGGCGGGTCTCGGCCCATCCTCCACACCCCCACCCGGCCCCTCCCACCACAGCCCCTGTCTGCCGGCAGCCCTGTTCCCCGAAACCACTGCTCCCACACACTGATGGCGCTGGCCCCTCGCTCACATCCTCTGACAGTGCGGAGCTATTGGGGCCGGCGCCAGCAGTGGGCAGCAGGTGTAAGCACTAGGCAGGACTGCGGCACACGGGAGCAAAGAATTTTCAGTAACCACCAAAGGTTCGCCCCATGACAGTGACTGGAGCCCCGCCTTGGTCTGGCACCCCTGCTCACCTGATCCACCATCCCGTCATGGCCAACACCCACCATGTTCCGCACATGCCCCCTGGTGGTCAGTGCACATCATAGCAACTGGTTGTTCAGTTGTTTCACCATTCAATTTGCATATTAGCCTTTTATTATATAGGATACTCCCCCAAAATAAGGAGAATATCAGAAACATAAGCCAGGGCATGAAGTCATTTAATAAATAAACAAACAAACAATGTGTGAAAAACATGGTACACATAGTTGAAATTTTTAAAAATGGAGAAAAAATATTTTTAAATGACTAATAACATTCTCAAATTAGAAAAGTATGTACACACTATGGTTGAAAGATTTATAGCATACAAACATACAGGGTAGGGCAAAAGTAGGTGTATAGTTGTTTGTGTGAAAAATAACATAATAATTAATAAAGAAAAATACAAGAATTAACTCTGTGTTTCACATACTCACAATTATAAACCTACTTTTGCCCCCCCCATATAAGAAACTACCCATACTTGAACTCACTTTAGAGAAGTTCATGAACATTAAAAACAAAGAGAAAAATAATGTAAATAAAAGTTGAAACAATATTTAAAAGCTTACAAAGAGAAAGGTCACTTACAATGAAACAAGGACCTGATTGTTATTTGGTATCTCAGCATCAAAAAGAACACACACAAAAAAAATTGGAAGCTTAAATTTTACATCCATTAAAACTATTATTTGAATGCAAAAGTATTTTCAGGTACATAAGACTTCACTTGGATTACCACACAAAGACCCTCTATGAATTATACTTGGAGAAGTATTTTTATAAGAAAAGAAATAAATCAAATAAAACTTTACAAGATATGGGAAGCATAGTAAATTTAAAAAACAGAAAATATGGCTGAAAGATGTTTGAAAATGTATAATAACTACCTTGCATATTAAGAGACTAAATTCATATCTCAAAAGGCAGAGACTCATAAATTAGATTAAAAACATGATCCAGTAAGTTGTATACAACAGATCCATTTAAAGAATTATTAAAGTTAAAAATAAATAAATGCATAAGTTATATCAAGTACATATAAACCAAGAGGAAATGAGGATAATAATTTAAATACCATACAAAATAGAGTGGAAGGCAAAAAAATCAGGAGAAACAAAAAAGAATACTACTAAAAGAAACAATAAATCAAAAAGCTATAAAAGTCATGAACATATCTGCACCCAAGAACATAGCTTTTTAAAAAATTGGCTGATTTGAATGCTATGTGTTTAGCTCCCTGCAGTTTGGAGTTAATAATAAGGTCTCTAATTGCCTCAGTGTCCCATGTTGTTTTCTTAATTTTGCCCACAATTCTGTAACTCATCCGTTCATCAAAGTCTCTCCAGTTAAGTCATCTGAGTTGAATTTTCTTTTTATACAGACTTGACCTGATACAACTTTATCATTCAAAGATCTTTAAACACAAAAGTCTATGTTTATATCCAGAAAAGGTAAGAAAAGGGGTATGTGTAGGTTCTGCAGTCAGACAGACCAGGTTTGAGTCTTAGTCCCTCTGCTTAGCATTTGTGTGATCCTGGGCAAGGTGCTCTAATACCTTGAGCTACTGTTTTTCAAAATATAGACATTATGTAGTAATAGCTGCTTCATAGTGTTTTGTGAATATTCCCAACCAAGTTATCACTCAATAAATTTCGGTGATGGTGGGAATAATAAACGTGGTAGTACTAGTACTAGCACTGATAGCAATGTTAATAATAGTAGTTGTGGATCTTGATACTATTACTGAGCTTTTAAGAGTGCAAATTATCCTCCATGGCCAATCATACTAAGTATGTAAAAGCAAGGGATACATTATTTCTCCAGTAGCAAGGAAACCTAATTTATAATTCTGGTTATCTTGATGATTGCTCAAAAACACCCGTCAATACCCACTCTGGTGTATTGTTTAATCTACATTTTCGGTAAAATAGTTAATCTTATGAGTCAACAATCCCAGCAGATCTTGCTCTGAATACATTCAGATGAGATTTTATATAGTCAACTACATTGTATTTGCAGTCAGGGGAAATGTCAGGACCTGGATAACAATGGATCAAAGAGAGAAGACGGGAATATGAAACCAGAATGAAAAAAGATTCTTTGTACAGGAGGAAGGAGATGTGTGCATCAAACAAGCATGTTGGTGGCATTGAAAAAATTTTAAAAGACAGTGTGTGCACCCTGGCCAGCATGGCTCAGTGGTTGAGAATTGACCTATGAACCAAGAGGTCACGGTTCCATTCCCAGTCTGGGCACATGACTGGGTTTCAGGCTTAATCCCCAGCAGGGGGCATACAAGAGGCAGCAGATCAATGATTCTCTCTCATCATTGATGTTTCTATCTCTTTCCCTCTCCTTTCCTCTCTGAAATCAATTATATATATTTAAGACAATATGTGTCAATATAAGAGGCAGAGAAAAAAATCAACAAGACACAAGGAATCAAAAGGATGAGGTGAGTATCAAAAAACAGAGAAAAGGCAAAACAGCAACAAGATTGAAATTAAAGCATCCTTCTGCCCTGTCAGAAAGCCACTTACATTCTTTCTGCTGAGACACAAAACTCTCTGAATCCATGTGTAAGCCCCAGGGATTCATGACTAAGGAAAGTATCCAAAATAGGAGCCCCTGTCTCATGAATGAATTTAGACTACTGTCAGCCAACTTGACATATTTTATGGATCAAAACATTCTTAAAGATTCAGGACATTCTCTGCCAGTAGTTCTCAAGCCTGATTTAGCATACAGCTCCTGGTGAAGCTGCTGAAGCACATATTTCAAGGTGAAAAGCTTTGGAATAAAAGGCCAGGAATCAGAATTTTTCACAAGTAGTGTAGATCATTTTTATGAAGCCAGACAGGAAGATAGCTGTAGGGTACAGGCAATTTGCGGAACCACTGTGGCCCCAAATGGCCCAAAACCAAATAGACTTCCTTGCTTATTGACTTCCCTGGAATATAGCCATGTCCTATTAACAAATTTATTCATTAAATAAATGTTTCTTGAATATCTACCATGAGCACAAGTGAAGACTAAGGCAAAATTCCTGACCTCCCCACAGAAATTCAGTGTAGAGTGTGTCAGGCCTGGGCACTGTGAGCCATAACACAAGCTCTACAAGGAAGTATAGCATCAGAGAAGAGAGGGGCTCTCGGTTTTGACTGGGGTGATCAGGGAAGACTGCATAAAAGAGGTGGCATTTAAGCTGAACTTTAAAGGATGATCAGAATTTAAATTATAGGAGAAAGAAGGAAAAGTGCTCCATGCTGAAGAACTAGCACAAGCAAATGCATGGAGAGATGAGAAGGTAGAAGGCGTATTTGGCTAGTGAGGAGCAGTCACGCATTCCTTGATTATCTAGGGCACATCATCTGGGAACAGATTATCAAAAGCCTTGAGCATTCTGCAAGGAGGTTGGGCCTTTGTTGGTAGGTTGTAGGAAAACATTAAATATTTTTAAGAATGAAAATGATTTAAGTCTTGTTATGGGAAGATGACTCTACTGCAGAATAAATCAAAAATTAAAGAGACTAGAAGCAGGTATAACATTCAGCTGGCTATTATCATGGTCCAAAGGAGGAGCCCCTGTCTCAAAGGCTTATACTAGGACTACAGTGCTGGATGTAGAGAGAAGGGGATGTGGCAGCTCTAATCTTATTTTGCCCCTCCCTCGATGCATGTGCTGGGCAAAGCAGTTAAGCTCTCTGGATCTCAGTTTCTCTTCTGTAAAAGAAGATTAATAATTACCTTCTAGGTCAGTGGTTCTCAACCTTCCTAATGCCAGGACCCTTTAATACAGTTCCTCATGTTGTGGTGACCCCCAATTTCATTGTTACAAATTGAACATAATTAAAGATAGTGATTAATCACAAAAACAATATGTAATTATATATGTGTTTTCCGATGGTCTTAGGTGACCCCTGTGAAAGGGTCATTCGACCCCAAAGGGGTCGCGACCCACAGGTTGAGAACCGCTGTTCTAGGTCTCCTTCCCAGGGTAATCAATGGGTTACATGATCGTGGAAATCATGTGAAGTTTTTAATAATCATAAAGAGTTATTAACATTAATAATGATTATGAATCTCACCCTGGCCAGGTGGCTCAGTTGGTTGGAGCATTGTCCTATACACCCAAGAGGTTTTGGGTTTGATTCCCAATCAGGGCACATATCTAGGTTGTGGGTCCAATCTCTGGTCAGAGTGCATATGAGAGGCAAGGATCGGTGCTTCTCTCTCACATCGATGTTTCTCTCTCTCTAAAAAAATATTTTTTAATAAAAATAATGATTGTAAGTCTCTACCAATGGAAAGAAAGTCAGTAGAAGACAACTGTGAGGCCAGCAGCTCTGAAGGAAGACAGGCAGACCCTGCCTTCTTTCTAAAGCATTTTCACCTTGAAGCCATTTGAAGCTTGCATTAAGTCCTCAAACCCACAATTCAGACAAATCCTAAATCAACCACCGCAGCTCTGTCTTACTCATTTTGGCCCTTTATAACACCGACGCATCTTAGCTCTCATATTTTCCCAAGAGGCACACATTCCAACAGCTGGGCTTATTTAGAAAGTAACAGAAAATTCCACATTTCAGCTGAAGCTTAATGTCTGTAGGCAAATAAGAGAATGGTACAGGTTACCTTATTAAGCAAATGGGCCATCTTCCCTGACAGGAGAAAAGGAGGTAGTACAAAATGTAGGTCCTTGGGGACAAGACTCGGCTATTATGCTGATGGTGTATTTCATTCTTTTCTGGCAGGCAAAGGTGGATGTAAGAGGTGACACTATTCAGCCTTATAAGTGATGTATTTGGCTTCAGTATGAGACCTTCAGTGAACTTAAGTAGGGGTCTCCACTGAGATTGCCTTCTACTCATCTTTTCTCCCTCATATGCCCCCCAAGATGCCTACCAAACCTCTCTCTCAAGGTCCAATGCTGATTATCCATTTGCACATAAATATCATGAGGAAATCTCAAGTTCTTAATGTCAAAAACTATGATTTTGGGCCTCCAAACCTGGTCCTCCTCCTTTGTAACCTCTTCAAAAGCCCATCAAAACCCATTCTCCCAGGCAGGGCCCTCAGCAGTCCCAGATCTGTCTCTTGCTTCAATAGTGTTTGGATGGAACAGAACCAGGGGGCCCCTTCTTCCAGCCTTCAGCCACTCTCCTGCATCTTATCTAGTCACCACCTTCAGAATCACCTCTGGGATCAGCCAACACACCAGTTTTTCTGTCCTACCTTAACTCCTTATTGTCGAACAACCATGAGCTCCCAAATTCGTCAGAATTATTCCACCGAGGTGGAGGCTGCAGTCAACTGCCTGGCCAACCTGCATCTGTGTGCCCCCCACACCTACCTCTCTCTGGGCTTCTATTTTGAATATGATGATGTGGCTCTTGAGGGCATGGGCCACTTCTTTCATGAGTTGGTGGAGAAGAAGCGAGAGGATGCTGAGCATCTCTTAAAGTTGCAGAACAAGCACGGTGGCTGCATTCTCTTCCAGGACGTGCTGAAGCCTCCCAAGATGAATGGGCAAAATTCAGGACGCCATGGAAGCTGCCCTGGCCTTGGAGAGGAACCTGAACCAGGCCCTTTTGGAGCTGCATACCCTGGTTCTGCCCACACAGACCCTCATCTCTGTGACTTCTGGAGAACCACTTCCTGGATGATGAGGTGAAACTCATCAAGAAGATGGGCAACTACCTGACTAACATCCTCAGGCTGGCCGGCCCTCAGGTTGGGCTGGGCGAGTATCTCTTTGAAAGATTTACCTTGAAGCATGACTAGGAGCCTTTGAGCCCAAGGGCCTTTGAGATGCCCCTTTACATTCCCCTGGTGTCTGGCTTTTACTTGAGCCTCTTTCTGAAACTACTAGCCATTCTTTTAACCACCCTAAAGCCCTCTCCCATACATTAGACCAAATAAAGCTTTTTGCAGAAATAAAAAAAAAGCCCATTCTCCCAGATCAGACTCCTCACTCTTTCTGACAAAGTGCACCTGGTCATCAGGTCCTATCATTTCCAGCACTGGCCCCCAAACCGCATGGGTTCTAGAGAAGGGACTTGGCCAAGATGGGGAGCACCTGACGCACACTCCATTGCTCATATTCTGCCACACCACAGGAGCCCTTGACTAACCTCAGCCTGCAGACAAAGATCAAGAAGGAACAAACTGGGCTCCAACTAGGCCCGAGTCAGACCTGATACTAAAACTATGAATGCAAAGGAGCTATGCGATGGCACACTGATTTATGGAGGGACCAGAAAACCAGGACATTAATTAGGATCATTATATTCCTTAATAAGGAGATTCAATTGACTTATAGCCAGTTCTAAGCTCACTATCTTTCTCTGTGCTTTGTTAATTGTACTTACTCATTTTTACAGTTGCTAAATTATAAGATATGCTACAGTTGTGAACGAGAAGGAAGGATTTATGCATCTTCTATGCCAGTCTGTGCAATTGAAAGTGAAATTTAAGTGTTAAAAGAGTTCAAAAGGAAGCCAATGTTATCCTCCCCCCACCTCAAGGTTCCCAGGTCTCTAGATAAGAAATCCTTGACAAAGGAGAAAGCCAGGACAGTGTTTCATTCTGCAGCCACAGTGACTGGGCTTTGGAGATTGTGGCTCCAATCTCCAAAGAAGTTTGTGATCCCACAACCACCTGCCAGGAGTCCCAGGTCTTCTTAGCTACTCAAACTCTACTGTAAGAGAAGTGTCTTCAAAGACCAAAATTATCACCATTGTCATCATCATTATTTTTCTCCAACATGCTGTGTGACCTTGAGCAAGTTACTTATAACCTTGAGCTGCCATTTCCAAGTATGTGACAGGTGAGTTAGAATAGCTTCTACCTCTATATTACAGGTCCTCTCACACAGAAAATGCTCCATTCCTATTAGCTGCTAGTGGTACTAATCATAGTAGTATATTTCAAAGCAAAAAGATTACAAAAACCCAAATCTTCTACCTGACCAAAGGACCTCCCACTACAGTGCAATTTCTATCTTCCAGACAAGCCTCGCCTATTTGGTTTACGACAGGAGACTGAAACAAGCAACCATTTCACTCCTCTGATGGAACCCTCCTACTTCACCCAGAAATATGGCCCTGCCTTTTTAGCCCCGAGTAGATTAGAGACTGCCTCTGGCCAATCATGGCATCACACACATATTACACATAGCATTAAGTGCATAGACAATGACATTGTGATAGGTTGTCTTAGCAGCTATTATAAGAATCTCCCTTGTGAAAGACCCTGCATTTTTGTTTTAGAAGAAATAGTAAATGAGATATTTCAGTTAATGGGTAAGGCCCCAAGACCTCACACAACTAAAAATAGATGCTGGCTCTGCTGCCTTCTAAAGAAGCCAGATGTTTCTGGCTGAGGGAACTTTGTTTTGTTGAACTCCTAGTTATCTTGGCTTCACAAATCTAGGGACATGACCTGAGAAAGAAGAACTTGTTCTGCTTAATAAAGAAATGAAGAAGTTGGGGCTCCCCTAAGAAAACCTTGAAGGAAGATTCCTAGGAGGGATTGAGGCTTGACCTTGGATGGACAAGAGAGAGGAGGGGATCTCAGAAGTGATGACAAGTCAGTGAATGAAACTTTCTCTAGTGTTAAGATATAAAGTAGGAGAGTCACTGCTTCTATCTGCTGGCCACAAAAAAAAGTAGATCTAAGGAACTAAAATGAAAGCTGCAAAATATACAGAGGGGCCAAATTAAAATAAGTTTAGTGAGATCTTTTCACAGCTTCAGTAATCAGCAACAGTTTATAATTGGCAGTTCATCCTATATAATAAAAGGCTAATATGCAAATTGTCCCCTCAACTGGGAGTTGGACCGGGAGTTCGACCAGGGGGTGGGGCAGGCCGGCCAACCACCTGTGGCCCTTTCCCCCTGCCAGCCTGCCCCCAATCACCCCTCCACCCCGACAGGGACAGGACGACTGAACCTCACCCATGGATGAATTTGTGCACCGAGCCTCTAGTAAATTATAATAGTTTATCCATTCTAAGCTGCACATTTTTTTCACACTTCAATCTCTCTGCAGTTAGGATTCATCTTACAACTGATGATGTCTTAATATTAATTGGCAAACTTTTGCTTTCTCTTTCTTTCTTTGAGGTAGGGAGAAACAGAGGGGTGTCTTACAATCAGTGGCACCTCGGATTATTTTAAATATGGCAGCTGCTTCAATAGATGAGCCAATGACTTCAATTCTCCAACCCATGTTTGACAAATACTGGCATTATCATAGTCGTTAGGGTTACAGTGTTAGATTCCAGGCCAGTGAAGACAAACTGTTAATTCTTTGTTCTAATTGACATCGTAGGAGTTCAGAGAGTTCTTATTTGATCACTAACATGTGATGGAGCTAAGGCAAATTTAATTTTACCTGACCTCTGTGCCATGAGGTGATTAGCCAGCTAACAATGTGTGTTGATCAACTCACTGGGTCATAAATATGTTGAATCTCTTTGCTTCCTTACAATCACAAAGAAAGGCAATTCTGAGCACCACAGGGAACAATTTTAAGACCAATTAGATGATTTCCTGTCTCTGCAAGATTTATTCATTCTTCCCATTCAGTTAAGGAAACTTGCATGATTTTTATTACACACTTTTCTTCTCAAAGGAGACGAGCTTTCTCATTCTATCTTAGACTAAAAGGCATTGAAGACAAAAAAAATGTCCAGTAAAAGGTTAAAATATTATTAGTACCAGAGCTCAGTACATTGAGACCCTTTCTCAATGATGATACAGATCTTTAGTAAAAACTCCCAAACACAGCACACACATACACACGTGCTTGGCAAAAATCATAATTTTTGTATCTAGATAGACATAGAGAAAAAATAGTGTGTGGTTAAGGGAATAGCCAGCAGCTGTAATACACAAGCATTAACTAGAATCATTCATGTCCAAAGGTTTAAAAGATATGTTGAACAGAGAGGCTATATGAATGACTAGGGCAAGATGGACAACAGTTAGACATCATGAAGTCACTCACTATGCAACAGGCACTATCCCCAATATCACTAACACCTTTGATAATCCTGCAAGGGAGGTACTATTGTCCAAGATGCTGTACAGTAATGTCCCTGATCAGCAAAAATCAGGGCTGAGATTTGAACCCAGAACTGTCAAATGTCAAAGCTTCTGCTCCCTCCCTTCTGCCAAGTTGCCTCATTTTCAGGCTGTGTTTCTATCTTCCAGCCTCAAAAGAGTTCAGCTCTCTCATGTAGCACTGCTTGTCAGAATGACATTCCAGCGGCACGGCCCATCTCCAGATGGGGAGTAACCTTCTCCCGTTGCATCTACCCTTGTGTTTCCCATTCATTGCTGACAGGTAGCAACAGTCCCTCCTTTCTGAAAATGTCACTGAGCCATCTTCAAGGAAAAAAAGGAGATGCTGACATTCTACTTTTTCTGTGACTCCCTGGAGGAACATTTAATCCTCATGACCTTGTGGCTATTTAAAAAGAGCCAATCTCCAGACCTTGTCAGTTGGTGACAGCCAGCATTTTGTCTAATGGGCCCGAGGGTAGACACAGTTTGCAATGGGGAAGGGTAACATCTGGCTGGTGTTTAAAAAGCAAATGGGGTTTCTCAATGATTATTACTCACCAATAGTATTCAAAGGCATGTTTTCTCTGCATTGTTATTTATAGTCAAAAACAAATCTCAAGCACAGATATTCAAAATCTGCATTGGTTTTATGATGAGCTAGCAAAATGCTTCTTTCTGCTAAAAAATTGGAGGACCTCCAATTTGATTTTTATGACACCAAAAATTGAATATTACAGGAGTTTTAAGAAATATTAAAGCAGAGTAGCTATGGACATTAATAACTACCACTTATTAAGTCAGACAATGAGTTTGGTGATTTACATTATCCAATCACATCCTCTTATGTAAATTATTCCCCACTTTACAGATGAAAAAACTGAGACTAAGTCAGAGACCCAGGACTGGGGATGCCCTGAGAAATGTTTGGTGTCTTCCTATAATGTGGTTAGTACAGAAATTGAGAGTGTTTAGACACTTTTACAGGCATTTGACACTGCCTTGAAAACCAAGCAACATTTCATTTTTCTAGTAATTTATTTTTATTCTTTATATTTTAGAAAAGTATCAGTCCACAATGGATTAGAACTTTAAAAAAATTGTCCTTTACCACAAATGGTTTTAGAATCACTTTAATAAACATTTTAAAACTCTGGAATAATGGTCAAATTGGGAGAAAAAAATGATTCAAATTCATAGATTGCCAGTTAATGATCAGTCATTCTTCATCAAAATGGCTATGCTTCTGGGGTGGCTAATGGGGCCCAGGCATCTATATTATTTAAAGCTCTATAGAAGATATAATGTCTGTGAGAGTAGCATCTTTGTCTGTCTTTTTTATTGATATATCCCAAAGGAATGGTGTCTCATACTAAGTAGGTGCTTAATAAACACTGAGTATGTGAACAAATAACTTCTCTGATGGAAAGACATGCTTGAGGACCATTACTTTCTACATGTTCTTCTACCCTTAAGATTCTACCTGACAACAGACTGAAGATTCCCATAAGCTTCCATCCTAGTAGGTGAGAAAAATAGAAAAATAGCGAGGATGATTGAGCTTGTGAAAGAGCAACAACTACACCACATTTTGTTTATCCATTCACCAGCTGATATTCATGTGAGTTGTTTCTATCTTTTGGCTATTATAAATAATGCTGCTGTCAACATTCATGCACAAACTTTTATGTGGACATATGTTTTCATGTCTTTTGGAAGGAAACCTAGGAGTGAAATTGCTAGGTCACATTACATCTCTATGCTTGACTTTTGAAGAACTGCCAAACTGTTTTTCAAAGAGGTTGCATCATTTTACATGGCCACCAGCAATGGAGGAGGGTCCCAATTTTCCATGTCCTCACCAATACTTGCCATGCTCTGTCTTTTTTATTAGTCATTCTCATGAGTGTAAAGTATTGCCGGATTGTAGCTTTGGTTTCCATTTCCCTAATGACTAAAGATGTTGAGCATTTTTTCACATGCTTATTAGGCATTCATATATCTTCTTGGAGAAATATCTACTCAAATCCTCTGCCCCATATTTTTATTGGATCATTCATCCTTTTATGATTGAATTGTTAAGTGTTCTTCATATAATCTGGATACAATTCCCTTATTAAATATTTGATTTGCACATATATTTTCCCTGTCGTTGAGTTATCTCTTCATTTTGTTGATGATATCCTTAGAAACACAAAAGTTTTTAACCTTGATCAAGTCCAACGTATCTACCTTATCTTTTATAGCTTGTGATTTTTGTGTCATATCTAAAAAATCATCGCCTAACCCATGATCATGAAGATTTATTCTGGTGTTTCCTTCTAGGAGAGTTATAGTTTTAACTCTTACATTTATGACTACAATGTACTTTGAGCTAATTTCTGTGTATCATGTGAGGTAGGGGTCCAACTTCATTCTTTTGCATATACAGTTAACCCAGAGACATTTGTTGAAGACATAAGTAATATTTAATGCACTAAAGACAGAATCAGTAATAATGTCATGCTGAACCACATAAGGAGCCTGAGGTAAAAGAAAAAATCAGAATACTGATTCATCTTTATTTAAAATGTTGGTATTTTTTTACCATGAATTTTTGGAGTCTTTTCAATTTTTGCATCTGAGGCAAATGCCTCATTTTCCTCACCCTAGTCTCAGCCCAATAACTCTTAATCTTAGCATACCAAGCCTTCCCCATCCTCACTCCTACCTGCCCTTCCGACCACCTGCATCTCCACCCACCATGTCTCAATATTTATCACGAATAATACATATTTGTTCATGTTTCCCTGCACACACCATGCTGGGGCAGGCATCTGTCATCTTGATCATACTCTTCACTTGCCTTGGAACATATTTCTCACTTTCCATTTCCTCACTCCATTCTACAAGATCAGGGGCCAACCTCTCCAGAAAGACTTCTGTGAATGTCCAAGTTGAGTTAGATGCCCCTACATTGCCCTGTCTTCCAGCAACATACCACTTATATCACACTGTGTAATAAATAATTCTTCTCTCCAGACAGTAGCTCTTTGTCCTTATGTACAACTGTGTCTTACTCACCTGGACACTCCCAGATCCTAGCACAGCACCTGGAAAATGAAAGATGAGGAAATAGATGTTTGTTTCACAGTTCATCTAAATGTGAGTACAGCAGGCATAAAGTAATTCCATCTGCCTAAACTGAGCAGAGAAGGTTTCCACAAGGAACATTCTAGTAAGAGGACATGAACTAAGTGTCTGACACAGAAGGCCTACCATTGCAAAGTGAGAGAGAGAGAGAGCAGAGGCTGCGTCTGAGGCAAGAGTTACTTGTCCATGCTGGAAGCAGAGATCCCAAGGTCTTATTAGAGGGTCAGCCCCCAGGTACAGAATGGTTATACATAAATTAAATAATGGGAAATGGGAACTAGTCCTAGGGTTTATGGGTGAGGTAAGGAAGTGGCTGTCTCCAGGTAGTGCAACAATGAGCAAATCCTTATGAAACTCACTTCATTTATTCATTAATTCACTGACCAGTCATCCCAAAAACTTTATAAGGCATCTTTTGGGCACTATTGTGGGCCCTTGAATATAGGAGTCAAAAATCAGGTTCTTAACCTAAAGAAGCTCATAGTCAAAGCTGCAAACCTACTAGGTACACAGGTTGGGATACCAAGAAACTAAAAGTGTTGACAACAAAAGCTCATCTTCAATGATTTTAGTGGGTTATTCTATTTGCCCCTCCAAATCCACTCTCCATCTTTATCTACCCTATACCGTGAGAGGCTGAACACCTCAGACTACACCATTGTGCTTCCTGGTACTCTGGCTTCCAACTGGATTTGGCCAATGCCGTGCACCAGCAGGAGATTTAAGGGAGAAAAATGAGCAAGGGTGTGGCATTTATTACCATCACTGTGGGGCTGCCATGGGCTGGTTTTGTACAAGGTCAGGAGTTCAGTTAAGAGGTACATTCCACACAGCCCTCACTGTTTTCTGGTTATCTTTTCCCTCTCTCCATTCCTTCAGACCTACTATGGCAACTAGATTTCATAACACTGTAGTATTAAAGTGTTTTTTTATAGTTTCTCTAAATCCTGCTCCCAGCATTATTAATATTTTATTAATAAATTCTTATCAAATTACCCTAATGTGAGTGTGCCATCTGTTTCTCACTAGGACCTCAACTGATATAATAAGCTCCTAGGGAAGATGTGACAAGGACATGATAAGCAGAGAATGGACGGGGGAATCCCTTTGGACATGTGAATGAATGCATATGGCCACCCACTGGAGAGAGGGCGTGCAGAAGAGTCAAAGCCATGCTTTGGGATTGTTTCCATTCCAGGAGTCTGGAATTGTGCACGGACTGAGGGTGTCTGGGAGTCCACCTCTAAAGGATAACAGATTCGAAGGGCAAGGAAAGGTTTTCTTTCTTCCAGAGAAATGCCTAGAGGACAATGACTACGTTTTCTGGATATAAACAACAGTGAAGACTTAATGAGCTTAATCCTTCAAAGTAAGTCTCCCTTTCCCCTGCCATCCTGAGACCTCAAAGCAAAGGAAAGGGCAAGTTGATACACCTCAAGTCGAGAGGAAAAGGGAAATAGGCTGTTTCCTAAGTGCTGTATGTACCATCAAATAAAAGGACAAAACTGAACTCTGCCAAGTCATTAAAGACCTGGAATGATTTCCAGGTCTATAAGAGTTGCCTGCAACCTGACATATCTAGAGGTCATCTAGAAGATGTTTCTAGTTGAGGAGCACACTAGAAAGAAGCATGCATAAGGCTATTAGCATGATGTCATTGAGCATTTAAATCATACCACTCACTTCCCTCTTTCTTATTTCATCTCCCTCAAAAAAATCTTAGGAGTATTATTTGGTTTCTCATTTTAGTTTCCTGAAAGAGAATATATAAATACTGATGAGGTAAAGAGTGCCTAACAAGAATATTTCATGTTGAGAATCATTACATTGAACATCAGGTATTATTATTTCTCAGTCTTCTGTAAGCATTGTTAGCATGAGTCGGCCTCCCCAAGTCCAGGAGTCTCTGGAACACTTTGAGTATGTGAGCCCACAAAGCTAACGTCAAACTTTTGGGCTGAGGAAAAGTCACAAATGTCAAGTGCTGCCTGGAGGTTGCTTGGCAGCCTGCTACCCAACAGCCGCTGGACACACACACACACACACACACACACATGGAAACAATGGTACCTCAGTGGACCCTGCCTCCCACCTCCCTTTCTTGCCCAGTTGATTGCTTGACCAAAATTCAGGAGTTTACCTTAATCCATTTTCAATTTCATAGGCTGACTTGGCCCATTGTTCTTCTTGACTGATTCTGTCAGTCATTGTATTCGCTGCCTCTGTCAGACTAGAGTAATCCATTAATTTGATGAACTGGCATGACCCAACTGATGGATAAAAACGTTGAAAAGACAGGCAGCGGAGTTCTGCAACCCCATCCTGGTTACTCTCCTTTTAAAAAACTGGCTTGTCTTTTTCCCCTTTAAAGTTTAGAGCTCAGGACTGAAAGCAACATCACAGGTGTGGTCTAATCTGTGCATAACAGAGCATGACTCCCACCTCCCTCATTTCAGTCCTGCGCTTCTACCAACATAGGCTAAGAACAAAATATTTCCCTACTCCATTATGGCTCATGGCTCATCCTGCCAATGAAAGTGACTTTTTATTCTGCTGATATTAAGTCACATCAGTCTATTATGTTGGTTTTCTTTTGAGCTCAAGTGTAGGCTGTTTATTCCTGTTCAATTCTGCCTCCTTATGCGAAGACTGTGGTTTCAGCCTGTTGAGATCTATTAGGATCCTGAAACAGTGGGTCAGACACATAGAACCTCTCATTCCTCAACTTTTCTCTGACTCCTCAGCACCATCCTATCTCTACTTCTAGCTCTGTTTTGTAGTTCCAGCAATATAAACTACTTCTGGGTCTCCCCAGTGTTCTCTATCTCTTCAACACAGAAAAAGTCTCAGATTCATGTAAAGGCTCTGACCCATTCCATTCAAGCATTGGTCTATGAAACACAAGATCCAGCAGCAAAAGGATAGGAACTCTCTGAGTCCCATGTCCAGGAGGCAGGGTCTAGCCCTGTCTCCACACTTACAAGGCTGTCACAGGATGCTCCAAGTAGCTATGGTACAGAGGATGGAGGATACAGTTAACATGAGCTCTATCCTCGCATTTTATATTTACGTGCACAATACAATATTGTTGTCTGTAGGTTCAGAAAAGTTAAAAAAGCAGGACTCACACCCAAGACGGTCCAGAACCAGCTGGTGTCACTAGACCACATTATTTTAAACTCCCCACCTGCAGAGGTGAGGCAAGCACCAAGTGAGATCATGGATTTTTAAACTATAATTATTATGGAACATTGACTAAACATGGGCCAGGTGTGGAACCCACAGGCTCCAGGGAACAGAAAAAAACATGCCCAGCTCTACCTGGTGCCAGGTCTACTGCATGCCAGGGTCAGTCACGTTTCCCAAGATGGGCTGTTCCCAAGCCAGGCTACACATCATCGCCTCTGAATCATTTTTCACTTCTTTTGCTAAATAATTTATCTCCATATAGACAAAATGGGTCCACAGGCTCCCCAACCTTCCTGGAGCTGATGCATAATTTACAGAGTGATGCTCGGCTGCCCCGCACAGGGAGAACAGAGAGGCTTGGCCACCTGCCAAAGTCGAGAAAGGAAGGCATCAGCTGGAGTAGAGAGAAAAAGCAGCTCTATGAAAGAGTGTGTCTGTGAAACAAAGGCACCTGCTGAATCCTCAATTCCCAAGGCAAAGGCAAGGTGGTGAAGTATGAGCATCCGGCTGCCTCCATGGAGGGGGCGAAGCCAGTGAGGGGAAGTACGTAGTTAACAGTGCTTTGAAAGTCTGAGTAAAATATTATCAATGCTGCACTCTTCCTCAATAACAGCTAGAATTTCAAATGCATTTACTCTATGCTTGACACTTTCCTGTACATTTTCCCTTTAGTTTTCAAACAGCCTAGGTGGTACACTATATTTCCATTCTGTATATGAGACATTGAGGCACAGAAGGATATCCTTTGTTTAGAGTTTGAGCTTGTCATACTGTGTTCAGGAGAGCTAGCTTATTGGGGCTAAATAATATGTGCATGTCCATGAAAGAGGAAAACATCATCACCCTAAAAAAAAATTTGATCTTCCCCAGTTTTAGATATTAAAGAAGAGACAGAAAGCCAAGCCTTATAAGGTAAGGTGTAGATTGGGCAGGAAAAAGGGGATAGTCTGTCTTTAAATAAAAATGTTTTATTGATTTCTGGAGAGAGAGGAAATAAGAGGGAAAGAGAGAGAAAGATTGATGTGAGAAACATCGACTGGTTGCCTCCCAGGGATTGAACCCACAATCTAGGTATCTGCCCAAACCAGGAATCAAACAAGTGTCTCTTCAGTGCAGACAATGACACTCAACCAACTGAGCCATGAACCATGGCTGGAGCTCTGTCTCTTTAGATGAGATGTTAATGTATCTAAACATACTTGAAAGAAGGTGTGAGGAAATGGGCCCTTGCCTCAAGAAAGTGTGTGAACAGGGGCAAAGCAGGGAGACAGGCCATGGAGAGCCCAAGGCTGCTGTTAGGTAGCAGGTATCTTATAAGCCAAAATGTCAAGTACTGCACTACGATCTGGGATTCATTCCCTTGCTTGACCTGAGAGCCCTGCCAATCATTCTTGCCTGCCTCAGTTGTACCTTGGGGAATGAAGGCGTGAATTTCAGTCCACCTTGGACACATGTGAAACTAAGATCCACAACCTCTGAAGAGAACTTTGTTGTCAACAACAATGAGAGGCCAAAGGTATGGATGTGTCTCAGGGATGAGAAAGATCCCTGCCCTACCCATGGGAGCACCCTCATGGATGGCTACACAAGGCCAATGAGGATTCAATTTCATTAAAGGCTCAGGTGCATTTCTTTACCTGTTCACAGGCAAGTGAGGCCCAATAGGAGAATAAAAATGGAGGCCCCTTTCAGCCGAACCTGGAGGCTGCTCTAGGTCAGGCAGCTGGGGTCCCAAGGGAAGAAAGAAAAATAAATTAAACTCCTTCATCTGGAAAATAAATACTGAGTGGCAAGTGATTATGTGCATTGCATGAGTGAGTCAGGGAGGTTTAATTCTCTAATTACTGCCTCTAGTTTCCCCATGGAGATAAAAAGCAAGTTGGTGGAGAGAGATAATCAGGGCATTAATACTGTGTCTCCTTGGCTTCTGTAACTTAATGAAATAATAAAAATATCCTCTTAAGTAGTCAGTTCTGGTAAAAAAAAAAAGGAGGAAGGAAGGAAGGAAGGAAGGAAGGAAGGAAGGAAGGAAGGAAGGAAGGAAGAAAGGAAGGAAGGAAAGAAGGAAGGAAAGGGGAAATATTTGAGACAATATGTTTATCTTGCACTTGATTCAAAACAAATCCTAAGAGATTTACTGAGCAACTATTATGAGACTGTGATCATTCCTAAGTCTTCGGAGCTCAATGTCATGAGCTCAGCTCAGAAAGCACTAGATCTGGCCTCCATTGGACACTCCCCACAACACACACTCACCACCAACAGTCTTTGATTTCACTAGTACTCATTTATGTTCTATTGGAAAGATTGTATCTATTAAGCACAATCTTAATAGACACAATCTTTTTTTAGTATATAAAATTTTGAGTAAGAGTTTCCTTCAAGAGATAAACTATGTGCTCATACTGAGTCAGCAGAATCACAGCTGAAATGTATGTGGCCCTTAAACAACCATGGGCAGAGTGAGAGCCTGCTATGTGCCAGGCATTTTTGGGGTACTTAGAATAAGAGTAAACAAAATGTGTGGGTTTTTTAAAACCCCAGGTCCTCAAATAGCATAAATTCTAGTGGAAAAGTAAAGCCAAAACAAATTTACAAAAAAATAAATAATAAATAGGTGAATTATACTGTATATTATAAGATAATAAGTGATGTTAGAAAAGAAAAGCAGGGTAAAAGAGGTATCTATGGAGATAAGGGGGTGGTGTGTGAGGGGAGGACAGGCTGTGATTTGAGAGTGGTCAGGATTGGGTTCATGGAGAAAGTGCCACCTAACGGAGGTAAGAGTGAGCCAAATAGATACCCATGGGAGAGGATTTAAGCAAAGGCATGCCTGGAATATCAGGGCAGCAGCCACACCCAGGGCCTCTGGACAGAATCCAGGAGAAAGTTATAGTTGAACCAACCAGAAGGAAAACTGCAGAAGAGATGATGAAGAGCTGTGTTGGACATCATAAGGACTCTGCCTTTACTTCAAGGAAAATGGGGAGTCTTAAAGGATTTTAAACCAAGAAATGGCATGATAAGAAAAGTATTATTTTCCTATGCGGTGTACCTTTATTTAGCCTACTTATAAGACATTCAGCAGGCTTTCTGGAATATTGAAAATACCTGAAGCAGTTTCCAGGATCACCTCTGGGCTACAGCAAAGGTCCCAAACCCAGGTCTGCTGCCAATTTTTTTATTTTATTTTATTTTTTACAGAGAAGGAAATGGGAAACCAGAATGATTAATGGACTAGACCATGTCAGACCTTGAGTGGGGAGCAGGACTGGACTGGACAGTGAAGCCAGAGCACTGCTCCTCCCTGCCACTCCATGCCAATAACCACAGTGAATGAGCAAGGAAAGACCAGTCTTGGTGCATTCATTTTACCTTTTCAGCTCACCTTTGTTAGCCAGACACCATGTTAAGTGCTTTACAAGCATGATCTCTCTTAAGACCCACAGACCCCATAATAAAGAAGTTGTTCTCTACTCACTAATAAGTACTGGGACCCAGAGGGTTGGCTGCACTTATTTGAGGCACACAACTAGTGTGCAGTGGAACCAGAGTTTGAACCCAGCTCTCCACCTGCCTTCAGAGTCCCTCTTTGTCTCTGTAGAGGAGGGTTATAAAAATTTGATGTATTTCGGGGGTGGGGTGGAGAGAGATTAACCAAAGAACTTATATGCATATATGCATGGCCCATGGACAAACAATAGTGTAAGGAAGACCTGGGGAGGGGGCAGGAGCATGGTGGAGAGTCAATGGGAGAAAAAAGGGGACATCTGTAATACTTTCCACAATAAAGATTTAAAAACACTGAAGTCAATATCATGTTTATTTGCATTTCTTGCATCATGTTACTCAGCTTATCTTCTTATTTGTGACTCTCACTGAGATGTTCAGGATATTGACTTAAACTCACAGTTTTTGAAATAAATTCTAGAGAGGAAGTAAAGTCATTATATACGACTTGGCAGATAGGATTCAATCACAGACCTTGTAGCATTCAGAAAAGACAGTTTCCCAAGAATAAGAACTTGTCTTTCAATGCCCAGGTCCCGGCCACCCTCTCTGCTCCTTTCCTCAAAAGGGAAGAAAGAGATCTCTTCCCATTCCAGACCCTCACAGCTGTTGATGTACAGCCAGGACAGCTGTCCTGTAGGGAGCCCTCACTGTGGGCCAGGCATTTAGCTCCATACTCTAAACTTCTCAGCAGCTACAATCATTACATTATTTTATAAATTTACACATGGAGCCTCAAAGAAGTTCAGGAATTTTCCCAGAACGACACAGCTAACAAGGGGCAAAGCTCCACTCCACACAGCCTTGGAAACCCATTCTGTTGCACTGGCAGAGATTTGGATTCAAGTCCATTTCTAGCTGTGAATAAGTAAGTGCCGAGAAAACAGGAGCTCATCTTGTTCCATCACACTGGATCCCCAGCACCTAAACTAGTACTATAGCCAGAGGGGATAGTACCATAGCCAGAGGGGATGCTTGGTGGTTATTTGCTGAATAAATGAGGGAGGGAGGAAGGCAGGAAGGTAAGGAGGAAAAGAGAAAGAGAGAGAGAATTCTTCTTAAAGGCTCAAAATCCTAATGCATAAAACTGTGATTTTATTTTTTTAATCTTTGTTGTTGAAAGTATTACATATGTCCCACTTTTCCCCCCATTGACCTCTTTTAACCCACCTCCACCCCCTGCCCCAGGCCTTCACCACCCTACTGTTTGTGTCCATGGGTTATGCATATATACATACAAGTTCTTTGTTGATTTCTTCTCACCCACCCACCCTCCAGTGCCTTCCCTCTGAGATTCCACAGTTTGTGTGTTTTTATATAAAGACTGAACTAAATAATAAAAGAGAAAGTGCTTTATGACGCACAAAGCCCTAAATAATGTTTATTCCAAACCTGAGATGCTATGATTTGACCTTATGCTGCTGTTATGTCTGCCCCTTTCCTCTCCTAATAGCCTATAAGTAAGATATAGTGTCTCATGGGACATTGTGCCACCACATGATGTGATGAATCAATAGTCAAGAAGAGGGTTTTGTTTTGGAGATGATACAAAAGGAATAGAAGAATTAAATCAGAATAACTATGCATCACTCAAAAAGTACCTGTGTACTGTATCCTAGAGGACCTGGCCCTTAAAAAACAACAAAAGTAATC
>NW_005871231.1:1801890-1804201 GCF_000147115.1 Myotis lucifugus | reverse complement strand
CCATGGTGATACACAAGGTGGTCTCTGATTCATTACCCCAGGCTCTGTCTGTGGAGCTGCTGGTGGCTGGGTTGCTCAGAGGCCTGGTAGCTCAGTGGTCCCTGGCTATCTTCTCTCATCCCTGCCATGTCCTCTGGGACCCAATCTCTGGTGGTCTCAGCAGCCTCCCCTCTTCCCCCAGACCCCATCCTTTCTGAATTCCAAGACATTCCCCAAACCCCTCATTTTTTATGGGTACCAAGATTTGTTTTGATCAGGTATTCATATATATAAAACCCTAATATGCAAATAGACCAAACAGCAGAACTGAACAACCGAACAACCAGTCGCTATGACATGCGCTGACCATTAGGGGGTGCACACAGAACATGGTGGGCGTCAGCAGCAGGCAGCAGAGCGTGGAACATGGCGGGCATCGGCTGTAGCAGGATGGTGGATCAGGTGAGCAGAGGCGCCAGACCAAGGCTAGGTGCTGGTCACTGTCATTGGGGCGAGCCTCTGCACTGTCATCGGGTGCAAGTGGTGCCAGTGCCATCAGCCCATGGGAGGGCAGTAGCAGGAGCCAGGCTGCCGGCAGACAAGGGACCTGGGACTGTGGCAGCTGGGGCCGGGCGGGCTTGCGGAGGATGGTCCGAGACCCACCCTTATGCCCACCGCAGCCTCGTAGCCCACAGTTCCTTTCCAGGTGCACGAATTCATGCACTGGGCCCCTAGTGTAGACATAAAAATGACTGTTTGAACAAGGAGGTGTACTAGTACTCATAATCCTCACACCACGCCACAGTCAACCAGGAGGCAGAGTGAAGAGGGCTATGAGCAAATACCCTTGCTGTGGTTTCCACAGGAACAAGTAAGGCAGAGTAGGCAGGTGGGGAGAATTGGCTAGTTTGAATAATTTCAGTGGATTCTGGGGCATACAGTTATCCCTTATAGTCTGTTACCTGACCTGGGAGGATTAGAGGAGGGGAATAGTGACCTGCTAGAGAGGGGTTGGGGGTATGGGCTGTGGACTGGCTGGTTCACATATGAAAAGCACACTCATAGGCCAACCATCTCTAGGAATTAGCAAGCCCTGGGAGGGGCAGTCCCTTTCCAGGGTCAGCAAAGTCCCAAGATGTCAAAGCATCAAAAATACAGAATAAATATATATAATTTTGTCTGTCAATTACACCTCTATAGTTGAAATAATACCGATTAATACACCCCCACAGTCTCTCGGGCATCCTGGAAGAGATGGTCTCAGACCTGTGGGCACCCTGAGGGAGGAGGCTAATAGTAGCGCCCCTAAGTATTGTAAAATCCTTAGTTCTGATTTCCAGCTCACCTCAATCAGCAATTGATGGAAAGTTCTCAGGACCAATCTAATTATCTGGGCCAAGTACTCCCCTGGTCTTCGCAAGGAGGATTTAAAAGCAAGAAAGAGAAATCCCTGCTCCTAAGGAATGGTCCCTTCACTGTTTGGAGGACAAGAGCAGTACCAGGCAGAGCTTGGGAGGACCAAAGTAATGAAACATACACAGCCTTCCCATGTTTATTACCTGTGGTTGCCTTAACAAAGTACCACAAACTGGGGGAGGGGGTTGCTTAAAACAATGAAAATTTATGCTCACAGTTCTGGAGGCTAGAAGTCTGAAATCAAGGTGTTGGCAAGGCCATGCTCCCTCTGAAGTTTCAGCGGGGCGGGGGGGACAAGAATCCTTCTTGTCTCTTCCAGCTTCTAGTGTTACTGGCAAACCTTGGCATTCCTTGGCTTATGGTTGCATCACTCCAGTCTCTGCCACCATCTTCACATGGTCGTCTTCCCCTTGTGTTTGTGTCTTCATATTCTGTTCTCTCTGTATGTGTGTCTTTCCTATAAAGACACTGGTCATTGGGTTCTGGCCCTCCCTACTCCAGTAGGAACTCATCTTAACTCACTTAGGTCTACAAAGACCCTATGTCCAAACAAAGTCATATTCACAGGTATTAGAGATTGGGAGATACAATTCAACCCACAAAACTCCCCATAATGTATTCTCCAACCAGCCAGAAGAGAAATACAGGTACAGAAATAATACATATATGTTTTAGTAAAAATGTTTTGAAAAGATCCCATTATCCACATCTTGATAAAATGTAAATTTCTTTATTCATTGTATCTATCTACTTACTTTCCTTTCAATACCCTCTCTTATGTCGAATGTACTTTCCCTTGTGGCTAGTATCCCTAAGCCACCTCCCCTGTTCTTTCACTTCTGATCATGCAGAGAGTCCAGTAAAGAACCCAAAGCCCTGGGAGATGGCAGATCCACTCCAATGTAGAGGCTGGACC
>NW_005871231.1:1770247-1801674 GCF_000147115.1 Myotis lucifugus | reverse complement strand
GGAGGGAGTGAGGGTGAAGTGGGTGTCAGGAAATGGTCGGTTAGCAGCCTTAGCCAGCTAGGGCTTGGGCAGCTCTAAGTCTCAGGAGGTGGAGAAAGAGAGCAGAGAAGTTGGAGCTAATGCAACAAGCATCAGAGAGCCATTGAAGGTGATTGAACAGGTAAATGATATAATGAAAACAATGAACCCAGAAGATCAGAGGGCAGCCATGTGCCAGGTGGCTTTGAGGCAGGTGGAGGCAAAGAATCCCATAGGAGACTAGTACAACGGTACAGATGAAGGATGATGTGGGATTCATCTGAGGCAGGGCCCAGGGGTGAAGAGGAAAGCACAGGGAAGATGACAGTGATAATAGCTGTGACTTCGGGCACCTACTCTATGCCAGATAATTTATATACATCATGTAACTTAATCCTCTCACTCATATGTGGTAGGGCTATAGCCCTATGTGACAGTTGAGGAAACTAAGGCACAAAGAAGTCATTAAATGCCTGAGCTGGGACATAAACAAGGACATTTGATTCCAGAGCCTTCTCTCTTAACTGCCATATGGAGATAGAAATAGAAAGGAAGAGGTTTATGTACCCCAATAGGTTGACTCACTTAAATCCTCACAACCCACCATCCACCTATACCCTCCTTCCCACTCCCAGAGAACAACGTGAGTTTGAATAACAAGTTCTGGATCATTTTTATTATCTTTGAAGCATCTGCCCATGATCACATAATACATTGTTTTCAATAAAAGGTGAAAATGCTGAAAAATGTAAATTCCTGGCCAGGCTGCTCAAGGCCATAAACACTGGTACACCATTAACTTTAAGTAGTGCTTGAACAAGAGCAAAAATTCCAGGTACAAAGCTGCCCAGGGGAACAAGCTGCTCTCACAGTAGAGGGAAAAGGGCAGCCCTGATCCTCTGACCAGATCTGGAGCAAATCAGCTAGAAACTTTGCAAAGAGGTATCCCTAAGGTTGTGGTTCTCAGCCCTGGCTGCAGAGCAGAATTATCTGAAGGCTCACAGCAGATTAGCTTAATCAGAATTTCTGGGGTTGAGGCCCAGGCATTATATTTTTGAAACTCTCCCAGGGTGATTGGTTCTCACGCATGATAAGGGTTGAGAAGCACCATCCCTGGCTAATGTTGAGCAAAGTAAGCTGCTCATGTACCATTTGGGAGCCCTCATTCAACAGTACTCATTTGGCCCAAATTTATTTACCTGGCCTCTCTCTATGCCAGAATCTGTCCTGTGTATGTGTACTGGAGATACCGAGATGAAAAGACAGGATCTTGTCCTCACCAATTTTACCATGAATGAGTGAAATAGATGATTATAATGGGATGATGGAATCAGCTCCGTGTTAGAACAGAGCTGAGCACAAAACATAGGGAAGGAACAAAAGAAAGAATCAGCCTTGACCATCAGAAAGAACTTTGAACAGAAGTCAACAGCTGGACTGGGTGTTATAAGAGGAATGAAAATAAGCCAGGGGGCTACAAGGTTGGGGAAAGTGTTCAAAACTGAGAGAACAGCTTGCAGCAGAGAGTGCCAAGGGACCTAAGGAAGTTCAAGCCTGAGGAAGCACTAGATGCACTGGAGAGGCCCTCGAGTGAGGCCAGAGACTGGCAGGAAGGCTAGATCCCACAGGGCCTGGTGTGCCATGTAGAGCACTGGATTTTTTCTAGACACGGAGACAGCACCTTTGAGAAGATATCTGGAATCAAAGAATGGAAGTGTGGAAAAATCTGGGGACCCATAGTGCAAAGAATGTATATTGGTTCTGTGTGCACATTTATTATATCAAAAGGTAGCATTTATCACACATTTACCATGTGTCAGGCCCTGTTCTAAGCACTTCACCTTCATACATCCAATCCATTGCACAAGTATTTATTGGCCACACACCAAGCACTAGGTGCAGAGAATACACAGTAAACAGTCAAAAATCCATCTCCTTGTGAAGTTTACATGTATGCAGGGGGAGAGGGGAGAAAGCCAATTGGAAGACTAGGTAAAATAGTGAATTGGATGCCAATAAATGCTATAACAAATACAAAAGAGAGGAAAAGAATAGGAGTGTTTGAGGTGTGATTGTCATTTGATGTATCCACTTGTCTAGCCTATGTCCCCTATTATTCCAGCAGCAGTAATCTAGATGTTAACCAGGAAGGTATTTTGTAGATGTGATTAGAATTCATAATTAGTTGCCTTTAACTAAAGATTGTCCCTGCTAGTCTGGGTGGGCCTGATCCAATCAGTTGAAAGTTTTCAAGAGTAGATCTGAGGCTTTCTTGAGGAAGAAGAAATTCTCAGCTGAGAGTGTGAGCCGGCCCTGTGGATTTCAGACTTGCCTCGCAAGCCCCCACAATTGCATAAGCCAGTTCCTTTCAAATAAATCTTTTAAAATATAGTTCCTACTGCTTTGGTGTCTCTGGTTGAATCCTGAGTGATATATGGGAAAGCTGACATTTTAATTAGGGGAGGCCAGATGGATCTCACTGAGAAGGTAATATTGAAGAAAAAAAACCAAAGTGGTGAGTGAATGAGTGAGCCAATAGCTGAATAAAGAAAAAGAACCTTCCAGACAAAGTAACCACAAATGCAGGGCATTCTTCCATTTAATCTTCAGAGCAACATTATAAAGTAGGAGTTAATATTATTGTCAAGATCTGTGAAGAGTCTGAGATTTTCCCCTGCTTATCAGTTTATAAGTTATCCTGCCTCACATGGATGCTGGCAGAAGATAATGAGACTCCTGATTCAGCAGCAAAGGGCCCTAATACTCACAGCACTGAAGGTGGCGGAGCTTTGTGGGTGCTACAGACACGCTAGCTCTCCCCAGATCCCTCAGGGAAGACACAGGTGGGCTCTCATGGATGTTGTGTGGCCTTGCATCACAGTGGAGGAACCTGAACTTAGGAAACCCAAATCGTTTAATGAGGCCACTGGCAAACCTGCCCAATCTTTGCCTTAGAAAGAGACAGACACTATACCTTCCAAGACTATCTGCTATACAAATATACTTGAAAAGTTGGTCAAAAATAAAAGTTGTGCCCTAGCTGGTTTGGCTCAGTGGATAGAGCATCGGCCTGCAGACTGAAAGGTCCCAGGTTCAATTCTGGTCAAGGGCACATGCCTGGGTTGCAGGCTCAATCCCCAGTAGGGGCGTGCAGGAGGAAGCCGATCGATGATTCTTTCTCATCATTGATGTTTCTATCTCTCCCTCCCTCTCCCTTCCTCTCTAAAATCAATAATAATATTTAAAAATAAGTTGTTAGCAGTAAATAAGGTCAATAAATAAAATGAGATTGAAGAGAGAGAGAGAGAGAGAGAGAGAGAGAGAGAGAGAGAGAAAGGTGAAGGCCATGTCATGTAGGATCTTGCAGATAGTGATAAAATGTTGGATATATAAAGGATGTAAAGTTGGAAAATGGTATGACCACTTCGCATTTTTGGAATATCCTCATTGCTATGTGTATGTGTAGAATAGAATCAAGGATAAAAGAAGGAGAAGTGGAAAGACCCGCCTGGAAATCAGCATCCTAGTCCAGGTGAAAAATGATGGTGATTTGGACTAAAGTAACATCAGTAGATCTAAACAGAAGTGGCCTAATCAAAAGTGTTTTTGGAAAATGAATTATTAATACAACTGGGTATTAAATGTAATGTGATCAATGGAGAAGAAGAGGTACAAGAACTACTCTCAGATTTCAGACTTGAAAAACTCTACTGAGCTGGAAAATCCTGGGAGAGAGGCATATCTGGAGAAAGCTACAGCTTCCATTTTGAACATGTTCAGATTAAGACACCCAGGAGGTATTCAAGGAAAGCTACTGAGACAGCTTTGAAATGTGGTTTCAGACAAGAGAGAGTCTGGAAGAAGTGGGAATTAGGGGAATCTCTGGCATATAGGAGTTTTCTAATGCCTGGGGAGGTAGGGAGTATAGACAGAAAAACGTGGCAGCGGGGGCAGAACTACTACCATATCTTCCAACGTACAGAGATGGTGATGAAGAGAATGGGCCATCAGAAAAAGGCTCAGAAGGAACTTAAAGAGCTAGCAAGAACACCTGGAGAGTATGAAGTCACAGAAGCCCAACAAAACTATCCTTTGGATTCTGCACTATGGAGACCATTTGGTGAACATGGGAAAGGCAATTATCAGGGTTGTGTAGCGGGTGGTAGGTGATGGATGCATGTTAGAAAGGGTTGAGGAGAGGTTTGGAGGCAAGTTAAGGAAGGCAGCTTGTGAATATGTATCTTTCAAATATCCTGAATATGAAATGGAAAAGGAAGTTGGGTGTTGCCTGGAGGGCAAGTAGGAGGTCAAGAGACATATGAAGGCTCCCCAGAAGGATCCAACATATAACAACAGATTGAAGGAGTAGAGAAGCCTAGAAATAAACAATGGAGTGAAAAGCTGCAGAAGGAGATGAGATCCATGAATAAAAGCTAAAGCAGACTTGGAAAGATTTCCCATGATCAGAGGTGCAACACGAGGCAGTTTAAGGAGGGAATGGGTACAGATGGCAATGAGCCTACCATTAAGGGAGTAGGAATTAATCTCAATGTTTTCATCACCCTTTACCTCTGAGGAATTGTTCATATTCACCACCTCAATTAATTCTACTCTCTGAAGTCTGGAATCCTTATTCCCATTATACATACAAAGAAATTAAGATTCAGACTGGCTCTAGTGATCTGTTTGAAATCATGTAAGATATTAATAGTAGAACCAATATTCAAATCCAAGTCTTTGGTTTCTAAACACAGATCACTCCCCTCTCTCTCTTTAATCTCCTTTCCTCCCTCTCTCCCTCCCTTCATCTCTCCCTCCTTTTATCTCTGTATCTCTCTTTCTTCCCTTCTCTCCTTCCTTTCCTCTCTCTCTCTCTCTCTCTCTCTCTCACACACACACACACACACACACACACATACACACGCACACACACACACATTCTTCCTCTTATCTTTCCTTTTTCCTGCTGATTTCTCTGCCCCACTGATTCTTTTTTGAATGCCAGTCAGGTCCTTTAGCAAAATCAATCTTGGAATTAGTGTACTGAAACACTTCGACACACTCTTTCAGCCTGGATTTTACATCCTATCAAAGGACAGATACGCCAGCAGATTAAAGCTGTTTGAAGCCTTCTCAAGGTTTATGCCTCAGTTGTTGGGAGTTAGGGACCTCTCAAGCTCTGGATTTCAAAATATGCCTTCTTTTTTCTTTTCAATTTGTTGACAATTTCTATTTGAGTCCTGCCATTTCTCTGGATTGCTCCCATATAACTGCTTTCGAGGTTAAAGAATACATTTGCCAAGGTTGGAAGCAGATTGGAGCCTCTCAGGTTCCATGCTTCACCCTGAATTCCAAACTTGTTTATGGTTCAAATTCATTTACTCTTGGCATCAAAATCAACACATTCTTTTTTCTTTCAAGGGCATTTAAAATGTCCTTTAAGAGAAGAACATAAGCGGTGGACAGTAAATAATTCATCCAACTATCTTTCACGAGAGGAAATGTGTAGTAGTACATGAATAAGCATCAGGTAGGTTACATTGAAATCCACCAGGAAATGATAAAAGGCCTGAAAGCTAGTCAGAAATTTCATAAACCCTAAGCACAACAAGTTCCAACCACCTCATTAGTATAAAATAATACATCAGCTCAATTCACTTTGGGTACTCAAGTGGAAAACTTTGGAACAAATAAATTATTTGTATGAAAAGATATCTGCTTCATTGCCCTAAACGGTACTCTTGTGGCCGGAAGTGTTAATGATGCTCCCAGCCGCTTCTAATGACATGCACTAAAATCACTCTGTTGTTTAAATAAAGACAGGGGGCTGTTACGGGGCTGGGAATTGCACCACCCAGGGGGAAGCGTGCATGGATTCAGAGTTCCATGAGGGTTCCAATCCTGGATCAGCATCTTCTGGCTCTATGACTGTGCATAGTATTTGACCTCACTGTTCCCTTGTTTTCTAAATGATGATGACAAAAGTAGTTTTTAAACTCTCTCTCTTAGGCCTGTTGTAAAGGCCGCTTATGTGAAAGTGAACAGCATCCAGTAAACACTAGGTGTCGGTTTCCTTGAACCCTTAGATTCTCTGTACCCACCCCTCTGTTAGTGCTCTGTCAACACTGGACTCTGAGTTGGTCTTCAGAGTATATCCATGGCTCACTAAAGCAGCATATTCTATTGTCTATACTCTGTGCCCCATCCCCTTCTTCAAGTGCCTAGATTTGAAGTAAGTCTTATTCAACATGAAGAGAGCTCAGAGATCACACTGTCTTCCCTCTTTCTTCAGATGAGCAAACCAGTTTCCAAATAAAGGAAGTAACTAGCTCTCTCTCTCCCTCCGCTAATTAGGATAATTTCTTCACACTGTATTTCTGTGAACAAATATGAGTTGAAGGTGAAGGGGACATATTGTGAAATGCATAGCATGTCCTCTGTAATTTAGGCAAGTTCATAGGGGCAAACCAGGGAAGGGCCAGAGAGCTCATTTGGTGAAAAACAGCCAATATCTGATCATGGCTCAGTGCTTATTAAATTTCCCTCCTGCACAAACCACTGCTGGAGGTGCTGAACTGAAGGGCTTTAAATAAATGCAGTCACAAGCCTGGGAGATGTGACAAATGCCTAATCACTAAAATGCCAATGAGGATAGATGATGCAGCCATCAACGTGACCTACCTGAAGAGCCAAATTAGAATGTTACTGTCAATTGCATGGACTTGTTTGCTTAAAAAAAGAGGGAAGTCATTTGAGCCATCAACCGAAGTCTTTATGTAAAGCTAGTTGTGTACAGAGTATTGTAGAAGAATAAAAGAATAATAGAGTTATATAACATCCTCAGTGACCTCAAGGACTCGATGATTATTTGAAAAGATAAAGCGCAGCCTTGAAAACAGAGTAACAATGAAATAGATCCTAAAGAGATGGCCATTGACGGTAACAGGAAGGTAGGCTGCATGGGTTATTCCAGCAACAAACAATATATACATTTTTATTCACACAGGGTACTGTATGAAACCCTGAAAATAAAAAGCATTAAAAAGCATCCCCTTTGTCTTCGAGTAAAGTACTGGCCACAAGCTTCCATTTCCCCCAACACCTGAATGCCAGAAAACTCAAATTACATAACTTCAGAGTCCTGCTTTGTCGAGATCCAAGCTTGAAAAACTACTCTTTCAGTAAATAAAGGTTTACTGACACAGAGCCACATTCCCCATCTCCATGTTGTCTGTGGCTGAATTGAATAATTGCAGGGGCTGACTGGCCTGAAAAGGTGTACTATCTGGGCCTTTAGAGAAAGTCTCTTTAAAGAAAGAGACCAGAATCCTGGAGGTGCACAGGTGAGCGGAGGATTTGCACTAAAGTGTCACACCACCTCTTACTAACTGTGAGACATTGGGAACTTCTCTGAACCTCAGTTTTCTCATCTATACAATGGGTAAAATAATAGTATTTACTACATAAGACTGCTTTGAGGATGAAATGAGGTAACATATGAGGTAACATAACATCATTAACATAGTGTTTGTTATGAGAAAATTGTTTTAAAAATGTGAATTATGCTGCTTTTTGTTAAATTGTCTACTATTATTTAGCTCCTGTTAAAAACCTGACTGAAAGAGGAGAGATTTATGGAAGATCATTTAAAAGACAAGCAAGTGGTCCATCTTTTCCCCTAGGTCAGTGTTCTACAAATGTTGCCCAGAATCCACCTGGATCACAATCATTGGGAGTAGCTGTAAGGAAAATAAATGCATATTTCTGGGCCCTCCCAAGACTACAGAATGAAACCTTCTGAAGTTGGGGCCCAGGAAAATGCATTTAGAAACTCCCTTGATTCCTATGCCTGATAAAGTTTAAAAACCACTGTTTCCCAAAGTACAGAATGAAGCATTTCTACAGAACACAGGTCTAAGCTTGGAGCCAGTTTCAATGTTTAGTGTTAATTTTAACCATAAGAAATGTAATAACATGACTAGGAAGTCGTCATTTTTTAGATACTAGGATTTAGTATGAGGCTAAAAGATGTATTTAGGTTTAAAATTGAGTCGATTGCAATGTGATTAAGTTTAAAAAGTATGAGAGCTGCACAACCATAGAAAACTAGTGATAGTAGTTCTAACTGACATGAATATGAGGAAATTGCCAAGAGAGCCCCTCCATGTGCCAGGACTCTATTAAACCACAACAAAAGTCCAGTGCATCTTCCCGAACCATTTATTTTACTCTAAGATTTGTGGCAAAACCTTATTTTTATATTAAAACACACGGGGCGTCTGCTAAGCAATAGAATCTATAATAATAAAAGCATAATATGCTCATTAGACCAGACGTTCTTCTGGACGTCCTTCCTTCCAGACAAATGTGGCAGTGGGGGCCAAGGCTCTTGCACGAATTTCGTGCATTGGGCCTCTAGTGTAATATAATAGAACATAATATACCAAACTCCAAAGACAGCTTATGCTATTCTCCCCAGATCCAGCCATTCCAACCATCCTCCTAAACCCCCACAACATATAAATTCTCTGTCCTATTTGTTGTTGATGGTTTTTTAATTTTTTTTATTGATTTCAAAGGAGAAGGGAAAGGAAGAGAGAGATAGAAACATCAATGATGAGAGAGAATCATTGATCAGCTGCCACACTGGGGGATTGAGCCCACAACCCAGGCATGTGCCCTGACCAAGAATCGAACGATGACCTCTTGGTTCATAGGTTGACGCTCCACCACTGAGCCACACTGGCTGGGCTGCCCTCTGTTGTTAGCAGACTTGGATAAAAATGTTTGAACAAAAGTTGGAACAATACAGCTCTAGGACCTCCTGCTCAGACCTCCCTCTCCTCCCCAATCAATCAAACCAAAGGATGCTTCTATGAGAGGAGCTGCTCAAGAAGTCAGTAGTTATGAAGAGGCACCAAAAGCCATGGCCTATCCCATGGTATTGTTAGCATCGCTACTTCCATGACTATTAACATGCCAGGCACCAGGCTTTCCAAGAAGCCTTTAAAGTTTAATTAGCATCTTTACCTTTCTCCCCTCGTTTCCTGCCGATAAGATTCTCCCAGGAATCACTGTGGGCGCACCGTCTCCTCTGCTAATGGTATTGAATTTACACATCCTTCCCCGACTCCTGAGACAATGAGGTCAGCTGTGGAATTTATTAATGTCTCAGACAGATGTTTGCCCCTTAGCCTGTAGCAACTTCCTGAATCAAAATTTGAATAAGCCTGAGGTCTTCTGACCCAAAGTTGATGGCCAGTGCCCCCTTTTCAGATCTCATTTTCTTAGAGTTGGTTCCACAGTTACTGCTTCTTTAAAAAAAAAAAATCTAATTACTAGCTCGTGGATAATAACACTTACCCAGCATTTTCTATCTCCAAAGTGATATAAAGGCCTTTGAGTCCATTTGTCTATTCAGTGAATTTTCCGCCCTTAATAAAAACAAGTTTCAGGCACCAATTTCAAAAGCTGATGCAGTTGAACCTGCCTCCTGGGAGCAAGTGCACTAGATACATATTAATGTGCAAAACCAGGGCTGGGGCAGGGAGGGGACCTCAAAGGCTCGGGATGGGGAGCCAGCAGGTAAAGGTTCCCTTAAGAGATCTCTGATTGTGCCAAGTCCTTTCCCCTCAGCGTTTCAGTCACCTGGTATGTAAAATGGGGATAATAAATATGCCTCACGCATATCACATTTTGTTACAAGAAATAAGATGACAGCGATGGAAATGATTTCTAATACTACATATGTAGCATGCATTCATCATTACCACTACCCAAAAGAGGTCATTTTTATCCAAATTTGGGTCACTATGGATAAATCTAGAGATTTTCCTCCTTCACTTCTCAGACAAAATGTTTCAAAGGTCCCTTCTGCTCCAAAGGGAAAGGGGAGCGGAATTGTTTGCCATGCATTTGCTAAGGAGTAATCGTAACTGATGTCGATCACTTACTAAACTCCCCACAGGATTCTAAGAGAAAGGGTATAATCCTCAGGTCAGTCTTATGGAACAGAAAGCATTATTGTGTCCATTTTACAGATGAGAAAACTAAAGCACAGATGCCGTTAATATCTTGCTCATGTTTACTCAGGAGAGGAAGAGCCTATTTTCTTAACCAACAGTTTCTAATGTTAGTCCAGGAGAGACTTTCCCAAGAGCCTGTGAGATCAAAATTATTTTCATAATAATGCTAAGACGGTATTTACTCTTTTTACTCTCACAAGCCTGTACTGGTGTTTTCCAGAACCTACCTGACATGTAATTGGATACAGAAACACATAGAAAAATCCTGCCATCTTCTGCTAAACCAGAAAAGATTTGCAGAAATATAAAATAATGCCACACTTTTCATCATTATATTTTATTTTGGAAAATATAGGGGTTTTTAAATATAAAATGTGATGGATTTTAACATGTGATGCATTTTATTATTTTTTAATGAATTCATAAATGCATCCTTTTTTAAATCTCAGTTTTAAATTTTTAATAGAATCAAGATCAATGCTAGAACAATGTAAACAAAAGCTCTTTGGAGCCCTCAATAATCTCTAAGGGTGTGAGTGGCCCCCAGACCTAAATCTTTGAGAACTGCTACTGTAGGCAGAGTATCTCTCCTAAACCCCCACAAAAGCTATATTGTTAGTTCTAGCTTTTGATGAAGAAATTGAAGCTTAAAGAGGCTAAGTAAGTTGTTCAAGGTCACACAGCTCACAATGGAAGCTTTAAAAAGACAAGAATTCACCAGTCTTATTCTTTTCTCAGCTTACTGTAACTCTCCCTACCACGTGTGCCACCAGACACGTCAGCTGATATAAAACTCACCGACTCAGCGTCCTCACTGTGCATTACTTACACAGAACCTAACAGCTCACAAGTCTGACAATTTGCTTCTGAACTTCCACTTGTTTGAGATCAGGATTGTGCTAGATTACAGTGGATTGCACACAGCACACAGCACTCTTGACTCTTCTCTCTCTTATCAAATTCCCTATCAGATAAAGGCTCAGCGGATAGAGCGGATAGAGCGTCGGCCTGCGGACTGAGGGGTCCCAGGTTCGATTCCGGTCAAGGGCATGTACCTGGGGTTGCGGGCATATCCCCAGTGGGAGATGTGCAGGAGGCAGCTGATCGATGTTTCTCTCTCATCAATGTTTCTAACTCTCTATCTCTCTCCCTTCCTCCCTGTAAAAAATCAATAAAATATATTTAAAAAAAAAAAAAAGATCAAATCCATTCTGATGGTGAACTTAACATTTTGTCACGACAGAGTATGGAAAATGCTGCTTGTCTCTTCTCCATCATCCATCTCCCTGCTACCAGAGCCCCAATAGTTTTGGGGTCCAAGAAGAAGATGGAATATGTATCATTGTTCTAAACCAGTCATGGTCATTTTGTTCCACTTGACAAGTGTTTAGTCTACAGGAGGTCACATGACCCATTTCTGGCCATACTGTAATCACTGGGCTGAATTTCCAGAAAACTGTGGCTTTTTTTGGGGGGTGGGGGGGAAATAGACTTGGGAGGCATGAGGTTTTTGCTACTTCAAATACCATGGTGATGTCTGTATGTTTTGAGTTTTCTTGAAACAGTGAGGTTACCAACATGAGAAAAACAACTAAGAGAATCACAATAATGCTTACATTACTGAGCTGTTAAATAAGAACTAGCAATTGCTTACCTCCAGGTATTTTATGAGATATATAAACCTCTATTAATTTAAGTTATTCTTAGTCAATTATTCTGCTACTTCAAGCCAAATACATTACCATCTGAGAGATTCAGGGAGGTTTTTTGCAAATTGTACAAATATTTCCATGCACAAGATTCTCTTTGCCAGTAAAAGTAGATCCTGATAGTACATAGACAGTAGATACATAATGAAATTCACAGACAAACTCTTTAAAGTGCATATGTATGTGCATTTATATGTGAAACATGAAAATGATAAAAGAAAAAATTGGAAAAACAGAAAGGAACCCAAAAGTAACTTCTACACTTGAAAAATACACTGTCTAAAATGAAAAATTCTCTGCATGAAATTAATAACAGATTAGACATCAACAGAAAAAAAAGATCAGTATGATCTAAAAACCATAGCAATAAAAACTACTCAAATTTAAGCACATAGAGATAAAAGACAGAAAAACAATTAACAAAGCCCCGATAACATGAGGGACAACATCAATTAGTCTAATACAAATGCAACAGGAGTCTGAACAAAGGAGGGAAGCAGAAGAGGATGTTTACATAAATAATGGCTGAAATTTTATTTAAATTTGATGGAAACCATAAGCACATGCAGTCAAAAAGTTCAACAAGCACCGAGCAAAATAAAAACAAAGAAACCCATATGAAGGTCCATCATAATCAAATTGACAAAGAGAAAAATCTTAAAAGAAGCCATAATTAAAGTTGACACATTATATTCAGAGAAACAAAGATAAGAATGACTGCAGATTTCATGTAACAAACAATGCAATACAGGAGACAATAAAACATCTTTAAAGTGCTGGAGGGTGAAAAAAAAATGACATTCTGTATCCAGTGAAAACATCTTTGAAAAGTGAAGAGTATAATTTAAAATGTTTTCAGATAAGCAAAAACGGAAAGAATTTATTGTGAAACTATCTTCACTAGAAGAAATGTTAAAGGAAGTTCTTTGGACAAGAAGAAAATTATACCCTGTAGAAACTTGGATCTACTCAAAAGAATTCAGAACAGTTTAACCCTTTGAGTGCCAACCAACATCCTAGGAACTGTGCTAAAATTGCCAAGGCATTTTTGCTGATTTTACAGCAGTTTAGGAAAAAAATTATGAATCTCAAGTAAATGAAGTTACATATTCAAAAACTTAAGGAAACCTTTACTACATTTGTTTTTATCTTTGACATATATTGTTTGCTGATTGTATTATAAAATACTAGTAGAAAAAAATTTGAACAAAACATATAATATTAAAATAGAGGAACACCCTTCTCCAATATCTTCCACAAAATCGTCATCTTCACAGCAAGAATTGACATATTTAGCAATATCATCATCACTAATAAAAGCAGACTTAGAACTGGACGCCATTTCGAAGCTTTAGGGCTACAAAATCTGAGTAAACTTCATAAAATCGTAGTACCTGTAAAAAATTAGGCAGATAAATGCCAGTGGTCAATTTTAGAACTACAAACATTCGGCATCATAAGTAATCTGCACTTAGGTGCCATCTGTCAATAAAGAGTGAACTACTAGCATCTAATAGTGACACTGCAGGAGGAGTGCGATCACGCTCCCCCGCACTCTAGGGGTTAAATAATAAAGATCTGTGTAAAAGAAAAAAAATAGTTTTTCTTTGTTTTAATTTTTAAAAAATTTGTTTAAGTTTTAAAAGTAATAATGCATCAGCATCAAAGAGTTTATAACACGTAGAAGTAAACTGTATTATGACAATAGTATAATGCTGGGGGAGAACAGAATAAATGTGTGGGTGCATGGTAATAAAGCTTCCAAACATATTAAGTAAAAACTGATAGAACTAAAGGAAAATGAACAGATTCCCAATAATAGGTGGAGATATCAACATTCTTCCTCTAGTAATTGATAGATAAATTAGACAGAATATGATAATATAAAACTTAAACATTTACCTCTAATTTTATCTAATTAACATTTATCATAGCACAACTAATCAATGACAGAATATAGATAATTCTCAAGTATACTTAGAAAATCCACTGAGATATACTATATGCTGGGCCATAATACAAGTCTCAAAAACTTCAAAGAATAGAAATTATACAAACTATTTTCTCTGATTATAATAGAATTAAACTAAAATTAAAAACAAAAAAATATGAAAATTCCAAATATCTGGAAAAATAATCACTCCAAAATAAACCATTTTTCAAAGAAAAATGACAGAGGTAATCAGAAAATACTTCAAAATTAAATACACCATGCTCTAGCTGGTTTGGCTCAGTGGACAGAGCATCAGCCTGCAGACTGAAGGATCCCAGGTTTGATTCCAGTCAAGGGCACATGCCTGGTTAAGGCTAGATCCCCAGTGGGGGGAGTGTAGGAGGCAGCCAATAAATGATTCTCTCTCATCAGTGATGTTTCTATCTCTCTCTCCCTCTCCCTTCCACTCTAAAATCAATAAAAAAATATTTTTTAAAAATTTAAACACACCATATCAACATTTTTGAGATGCCCAGACAGTGTGGCTCAATGGTTGAGCTTTGACCTCTGAACCAGAAGGTCACGGTTAGATTCCCAGTCAGGGCATATGTCCGAATTGTGGGCTTGATCCCCATTAGGGCCTTGCTGGAGGCAACCCATCAATGATTATCTCTCATCATTGTATCCCTCTCTCTCTTCCTTTCCCTTCCTCTCTGAAATTAATTTTTTTAAAAGTGAGGTAAGTATTGTATATGGAGGTGGTTCCAGAAAATAAAAAGATGAATTGGTGCCCAAGGCTTGTAATAAATTAATACATAATCAATGCCACTACTCAATCTAAGGTTCAAAACTTCGATGCTGTTCTGAATAAAACAAGCCTTGGATCAAAGCACTCGGATTATCACGCTTCGGCAAGCGCACTGCCTAACTGTGCATCCACGGGCTTTGATGGGTCTGATGTCACACCTCCTTCCAACACACGAGGGGCCTTGTCCGAACACATAGCCAGCTGACTCCCACAGACAAGGAATGTGTGAGTCGCCTTGGGGAAATCAAGACCCCAGCTGCCGAGATGAGCAATTTCCAAGCTGAGACTTTGCCGGAGACAATTTGGTGCTCAGCAGAGAGAATTTCTGCCGGCTTCTGCTCTGCTTATTCAGAGCAGATAAGCAGTGCCTTGAGCGAGCCTGCCTACAGCAGCGGTTCCCAGCCACAGGAGACTGTGCCTCCCAGGGGACTGTGAGAAATGTCTGTATGCATCTGTAATTGTCACAGCTCAGGGAAAGAGTACTACTAACATCAAGCAGTAGAGGTCAGGGATGCTGTGAAATGTCCCACAGCACATAGAATAGCCCTGCACGACAACCTAAAATGTCAGAAGTGCCTCAGGTGAGGAGCCCTGTCCTATACGGAAAGCCCAGGCTTATTCCCATGGCTTTCATGAAGCTTCATGCTGCTCACTTTCTATAATCTGGCCCCAGTCTGGTTGACTGGCCTCATTATCAATGATTGCCATGGGTGAAGAGCAGGACTGTCTGGGGTCAAATCCAAGCTACCCCGCTCATCAGCTTGGGCAAGATACTTCCTCAGTTTCCTCATCTATACGATGAGGATGTGAATATAACTTGTCTCACAGGGTTGTTTAAGAACTAAATGAACTGCATGGAAAAACTTCCTATAAAGTTCTTCATTAATTTTCTGGCATGGAAGAAGTAATGTTCACAATGATTTTTCTTAACCACTGCTTTACTTCACTTATTGTTATTTTTTGAAGATACTCCATGTTTTGGCCATGCCACCAACTGAAAAGCCCTTCTTTCTTCCACCCTCCCACCTATGGTCATTCTTGTCCTCCCTTGAAGTCAAGTTCAAATGTTTCCTCTGGGAAAGCTTCCCAGATCTGCATGTGGGGATCAGTCAGCCCATGTTCTCTGTTCATCATATTGTTCAGTCCTGTGTCCACCCTGATTACCTACTAGTATGCCATCTCCTAAATGGCAGGGAACATATCCTATTACCCTGAATGCCCTGGATCAGGCCATAATGAATATCCTTTAAATTAAACTTCATTCCACCTTTATCACAGTTGTTGACGTTTCTTATGCCCCTTACCAACCTGGGTGTACTGCCTGACTCATTTGTTTTAATGCATAAATAGTGAACTCAATAGTGGTGCTAAAGTCATCTCCAGTGGCCAACATCTCTTGGGTTCAAGGATTTGCAAGACTTTCTATGAGATGGAATTGGAGTAGAGAGGGTAAAGTTCCATGGTGAGGACAAATGAGGATCTCGCCCCCCACCCTGACCCATTCATATCCAGGGGACAGAAATAGTGATCATTGCTCATGGTCACTAAGGATCTCTATTGGTCAGGCATCGTATGAGCCTTTTCCATGATGGAGGTATCAGCACGATCCCTATTCTTATCATTACTTGATCAATGTCACATGGCATGTATAACTGCCCAGGTAAGTCTAGTCACCCAATGTCTGTACTTTTAATCACTCTGAGTTATTGTCTTCCTAATAAATTGAGTATCACCATTCGAAGGAGAGTACAAAAATCTGGTGACAAATTCACAAAACTCTTTATACCCACAACAGCAGTTATAAATGCCAGTTGGAGGGGTTTCTGATCTTTTTGTTTTCTTAACAGCAGAAATCATTCTCGAAAGATAGCATAAAAGCAAATCTGTTTTGTAGAAGACATAACACAGAGCTGTTCTAGGTTGAAGGAGGTGGGACTACCAGAGCCAAACCCACCCTGTCACTACCTCCCCACTCCAGGTGCTCCTTAAGGGGGTTCTGGGGAACCAACTAGTTCCACCTTTTCATACCACACATGCTGAAATAGAGACTCAGGAAAAGGAAATTATTTGCTAAAGCTAACACTGCTCAGGGTCAGGAATTCTGGGTCTCCTGACCCTGAATTCAAAGCTCTTTGGAATTATTTTTGAATATATGTTGACAGCTAGACTTTCTTACTGAAAAGTACAAAAATATAAAATAAAGCCAAAAAATCTCAAAGCATTATCAAAGCTCATCCAGTATGATGCCTTCAGTTATGAGATACAACCAAATTTAAGATGTTAAAAATTACTGACTTCAGAATCAATGACTTGTGGTAGATGTGTAAAGAGAATGTTTATTCTTTTGAATTTTGGTGAAAGACACTTCTACTGGTTTCTCCCTTTGTTGTTCAGCTCTCTATATTCTAAGACACTAGTTCTATTTTTTTAAGTTTTCTTTGGAATTTGGTGAAAGTTACAGAATTTCTACCTAGAAAATGCACACATGATCTTGCACAGTTTTGGATACAGTTTTATGGTCCTTTGAAGGCATTCCATGGAACTCATATATTTTATGTATTCTTAATTAGTATTAATCTCCACTTCCGGAGTTCAAATCTTTCCCACTAACTCTGTCCCTGTGGGAAGGAAGAAGAAATCTTCTACCCATCCTTGCTAATACAGAATTAGCTTCTCTGTCCAAAAGTGGTGAGCATTTATAAACTGTACATAATTAATGTATACATTTTTATAAGTTTGGGCATATATAGGCAAACAGCTATAAATCCATCACCACAATTATGATAATAGATATATTCTTTTTTATATTTTATTGATTTTTTTACAGAGAGGAATAGAGAGGAATAGAGAGTCAGAAACATCGATGAGAGAGAAACATCGATCAGCTGCCTCCTGCACACCACCCACTGGGGATATGCCCACAACCAAGGTACATGCCCTTGACCGGAATCGAACCTGGGACCTTTCAGTCTGCAGTCCAATGCTCTATCCATTGAGCTAAACCAGTTAGGGCAATAGATATATTCTTTATCTTCAAAAGTTTACTTGTATCCCTTTGGGTTTTGGGGGATGTTGTTTTAGTTTTTTGTGGTAGTTTTTTGAGATCATCTAGTTCATTCATATTAAACCACTTGTCCTAGGTGAACTTACTAGTGAGTAACAGAGCCAAGATTCAACCTGGGCATTTTGACTGTAAAGTACCCTTATGGTGCCATTTGTTTCTCAAGATAGCATATTAAGGACCAACACACAAACACATGCAAATATTCACAAACACGTGCATGATTTGGAAAAGAGAAATGCTAGTAAGCCCAAGTTATAAAAGTCTCATTGTAAAATGGGATTTGGAAGCCTATGAGATTTCTACACAAAACAGCACCACTCATAGGGGAGGAGACCATATGAGGATTGGAATTAAAACTCTGTCTCAATAGAGATAGATAATAGATAGGTAGATAGATAGATAGATAGATAGATAGATAGATAGATAGATTTATTCATCTATCCATTCATTCTTTATTCCATAAATGAGAACACTAAGAAAGCTGGAGATGTTCAATAAGAAACTTTCCAAGCTCACTCACCTAGGAAATCTTTGAATTCAGAACCATGTATTCCAAAGACTTTGTAACATTTTTAGCTTTGAGAAAACCAGTGTGACAGAGGTGATGGGTGGATGGTCTTAATTATGGGACTCAGGCCATCTCCTCTCAAGATGCAGTACCAGCATTATCCATGAGGCTTCCCTTCTGAACAGAGAATTCAGTCCAATCCTCCCCAACAATGAGCAGGAAATCCTCTATTTTGTACTGAGCTATCTCAACCCAATACATGAGAGGGGAAAATCCCTCATGTAAGCAGGGCAGGTGCAGAAAGCCACCCACCCAGAAAGCTCTATGCCTCCTCCCTATATCCCAGAGGGCCAGTCATCATAGCCTCACTGCCAGGAACACCAAGGAGCAGAGCCTTTGGACAGCCCTCGCGCCAAAAGTGTATAAACTCAAATGGAAGGACGGCAGGCTTAGCACATCAGTTCTCTGACTAGCTCCTCATTGGAGTTGGAGCTGGGAGAGCAGATGTAAATGCATCACCAGCTGGTGTGTTTCCTGGCAGGGACATCAGCCGTGGCCTTGTCTGCCCCCAGACACACACGCATGGCAAATAAATTCCATCTGTAGCTCCCTTCCCCTCGTTTACCAGAACCCCAAGGCAAGAGAAGAGAACAAGCCAATGTTTTGGAGGCCCAGCAGGACCTGGGCTCTGCCTCCAGTGGAACAGGGTTGATGGATGGCAGGCTGGTAGTCAACAGATGACGCCTCATTATACATGTAAATCCAAATATGAAATACACGAGTGCCCCTGGCATCAGGGCTGCAGCCGCTGCCCTCAGCAGCTTCCCTCCCCTGTCACACAGTCTGCCTCTCAGCAGCCCTGGCCCTTCCTTCCACTGGGCTGGGAAGATGAGGAGGAAGCTCTTGGACTTCTTGGAGGAAGCCAAGGCCTTCCTAGTAGAGGTGAGGTCAGAGTGGGAAAAGCCCACTGCTCTGTGCTACCTTGGTCTCCCATCCTGGTCTGTCCAGCAGATGTTTGGGCCCCTCATCTCTCATTGCAGGAACTGCAACCTCTTACTGGCTCTTTCCTAGATGTCCCTGAAGTGAACAACAAGGAAGAGAGATGAGAGAGAGTGGGTTTCCATGCCTGACTTCTGACATAATTTTCTTCCTTTTAAAAAATGCATTCATGTCTGCTCTCTTTGCTGCTCTCCATTCATATACGCACACTGTCTACTGCTATGAGTCTTGATGGTACCTTTTGGGAAGTTCTGTAAGAAGATTCAAAACATTAAGGTAAAAGCAGAATCACTGGGCTTCTTCCCCACTTCAATTCAGTGACACTTTTTCAAGCACCAATCCGCATGTAAGGCACAATGAGAGACAAATGAAAAACTAGGAGCTCTGTGTCCTCATGAGAGCAACTTTGATCCAGTACATGCAAGAGCAAGAATCCCAGATGTTCATCATCCATTCATTCCACAAACACTTAAAACCCCCTTTTTAAATAAACTCTACGATGATACCATTGAAGGTAGGCAAAATGTTTTCCTAAAATGAAGACTTGAAATTAATGAACTTCATACTGATATGTATTATGGTTCCATCAACAGTTGTCAAGTGCCTACTGTATGAGTGGTGCTGTGTATTAGATCCTATGAAGGATAAAAAGAAAATTAAGTAATAGATCCAAGTCTTAAGATGCATACAACCGTTAAAATGTATAAAAATCAAGCAAAGAGATGGAAACAAATAACACTGACTTCATCATGAGATACTACACTAAGATACAAGGAAGGAGAGAACTATAATTTGTTGAGCAGTTACTTGCTATACACCTTGTGCTTTACACACATAATTATTAGTAAAGTATCTTTGGCAATATTTACTGATGATCTATTCTATGCTCTAGGCCTGGTGACATGATCTTGAGAGGAATAGAAACAAGAAAATAAACAATTACAAGGTAACAGAAAGTAGAAACAGGGAAGTACAGGCAGCTACAGGAGAACAGAGAGGCCATCAAATACCAACTTGGAAAAAAATCAAAGAAGACTTCCAAGAAGAAGTGACTTCTACACTGAATTCTGAAGAATAAATTAGCCAAGCCTATTAGAGGAAAAGATTGTTGTAGGCAGAGAAAATAACATATGCAAAGTCCCAAAGACATGACGACAAAGGTTTAAGTTTCTCATTTAATAGGAGAGGAAGCTGAGAAAGTTATGGAACTTAAATCACACAGCTGGTGAGCAACAGAATTTGATTTGTGTCTGCATTTCTTCCACCTTTAAAAGTTAATAACAGAGGAAAAGAGATGTATTCTAATTGGAAAGAAGAGAGAGGGCTTTGATACAGTGGGTTTTGAAGAGTGGAGCAGAAATGGAAGGAAGTAGATGCTAGGGGAGGGGAAAACTGAAGCCAAGGGAGTGTTGCGGGGCAGGGATTGGCTGAAATGTAAGGTGGCTGTGGGGTTTGGAAGGAGGCGTTTTGAAAGTTAAAGTTGGGAAAAACAGTGATAGGTAGAAAGAATCATCCCTCACGTGAAAGATTCATCCTTCATTCCCACCAGCAGGATCATTAAATCCATATGGCATTTTAAATGCCAAACAAAAGGAGAATAGAGACAGAGGAGCCCTTGGACTGTGGACTGAATATTTATGTTCCCACAAAATCCATAGATCAAAGCCCTCACACCCAAAGGGATGTATTTGAAGATGGGGCCTTTGGGCAGTAATTGGGTTCAGATGAGGTGTGGGAGTGGACTCTCATGAGGTGATTGGTGCCCTGATAAGGAGGTGAAGAAACCAGAGCTCTCTCTCTGCCATGTGAGGATAGAGCACGAAGGTTTCTCCATCTATGCCAGGAAGTGGGCCCTTCCCAGGAACCAAATTGGCCAGCACCTTGATCTTGGACTTCCCGACCTCCTGTTTCTGTTGTTTAAACTACCCAGTTTATGGTAATTTGTGATAGCAGCCCAAGATAAAATAGCCCTATTATGGGAGGCACTCCTTGACCTGAAGGGAGTGAACCTGGAATCTTAACCACGTCCAAGGAAAAGGATTGAGGTATCCACTGTCAGTGAATCCAGAGCTACTGGTAGATTGTCACTCCCAGAATGCCTTGCAGTGGTCCACCCATCCACCCTTCCTTCTTTACTACCTTCTTTCCTTTCTTTGTTCCTTCTTCTCTTCCTCCACATCAAAAGCATATTGAAGTCTATTGTTTCTTGGGAAAAACAAACCCAGTTGAGTAACAGAGAATTTATAATAAAAAAAAAGATTCATCAAAAGAAACACCTTGTTTTATAATTAGACTAGAGGCTTGATGCATGAAGATACATGCAAGAATGGGCCTTCCTTCCCCTGGCTGCCGGCACCGCCTTCGCTCTGGCCAGAGCTGCCTTTCTGCCTTTGCTCCAGCCTGGAAACACCTTTCTGCCTTCCCATGCTGCTTAGAGGCCCAGAGTGGCTGGGTCAGTGTGGAACACCCCCAGGCCAATGGGCGCCTGTGTATGCAAATTAACCCGCCATCTTTGTTGGGTTAATTTGCATACTCACCCCTGATTGGCTGGTGGGTGTCACAAAGGTACGGCCAATTTGCATCTTTCTCTTTTATTAGTGTAGATATGATGGAATATCTTAATATATGGTGAATTTTTAATGATTGTGTCTGGCTAACAAATAATAATTTGATAAAAAAAATTCAAAACTAGCCGAAACCGGTTTGGCTCAGTGGATAGAGCGTCGGCCTGTGGACTGAAAGGTCCCAGGTTCGATTCTGGTCAGGGGCATGTGCCTGGGTTGCGGGCACATCCCCAATGGGAGATGTGCAGGAGGCAGCTGATCGATGTTTCTCTCTCGTCTATGTTTCTAACTCTCTATCTCTCTCCCTTCCTCTCTGTAAAAAAAAAAAAAACAATAAAATATATTTTTAAAAAAATTCAAAACTAATTTCTTCAAATTCAGGTCTTAACAGCAAATTAATAACTACAGGGGTTTTGTTGTTGGTTGTTATTGTTATTTGTTTGTCATCTTATTTTGGTAATCTCCAGTAAAATCAAAGTCCATGTGAGATAAAAGAAAATAGCACCAAAAAAAAAAAAAAAAAAAAAAAAAGAAAGGAAAGAAAGTCTCCTAGAGGTCAGTGGCAGAACGGAAATTGCTAGTGGTTACCAGGCAACCCTCCCAGGAGAGAGGATAATGGGAAAATGCATGGGCTTTGGAGTCAGCAGACCCATGAACCCACCAAATTCTCTGATCCTTATAAGTCACTTCTGTCTTGGTTCCATTGGAAAGATGAGGACACTGATCTATGTATTCCTTATAGGATTGTTATAAGTATTAAATCAGGTGGTACATACACATTCCTAGCACGAGGCTTGAAACGTGGTATGAGCTCCAAAAGACCCCTCCTTATAGTCACCCTCCCACACTCGCTTTCTCTCTCCCCAAAGACTACACACCTCTCCACTATAATACTCATAGCACTGCATTTTAATTTCCTGATGACTGGTCTACCTCTCCCATTAGATATGAGCCATTGAAGAATAGAAAGCCACATCTTGTTCATTTATCTCTGGCAACTAAAAGAGTGAATAATAATTGCTCAATTAACCATTTCTCCCATGATTGAGTTTAAAAGCTCTCAAGTCCATTAAGAATCTAAAATTGACACTTAAAAAAAATACCACAAGCCAGGATATATGTGTTGCTAAATTCTATGGTACAGACTTGTAAGGGCTTTTGAAATTCAAAGAAGAAGGAGCCAGCATGAGGCAGGACCCATTATCCCGAAACATCCTGAATAGCATTTGACCAAATATCTAGCTATGATGGCCCAGACAAGTTGACACACAAAATAACCATCACACAAACCCTAGCCCTTTAAAAAGAATGGCAAGTACAATTTGAAATGAGTTTGGGGAAGGAGCATTTTGTTGGAAATGGTGTATAAGTTTCAAGATAAAGAGAGCGAGGGAGAGCCATAAATGTAAAAAGACATCATAATTAAGAAAGTAACAATCAATTTTGTGTGCAAAGTATTATCTCACAGTGTTACATTTCACTCACTGAATAACCCTGTGAATCAGTCTTATTCCCATTTCTCAGATGATGAAAGTGAGGCTGATGATAGTAAATGACTCTTCCAAGACCACAAAGCCTCTAACAGGCAGAGCTGGCAATGGACCCAGGTACTGTGTTTTCCAAACCACTGTGTACTCCTTGAACCAAACTGCTGGTCTCCAGAGGAACTGAGGTGCTCTGGGGGCAGAACATAGCTCGGAGGAGAAAAGGGGACAGAAAAACAAACACACCACTGAAACCACAGAAGCCACAGTGTGTAATTCTTGGGGAATGGCCCTTTCAGAGGCAAACTGTGTCTTAGCATCTTTGGGCAAGAAGGACAAGATGTGTTTTCGGTACCCTCGCAGGCCATGGTTTCAGATGTGGTACAGCAGGAGGCCAGCAAAGGGGATCTTGGGTGGCGCGCTCCTTTCAGAACAGGTTAAAGTCTCATAATTGCTCACGTCTCTTGCAAATTGCCTGACTCAGAGCCCATTTATTACTATTTTCAAACGACTGAAAAAGCTTTTCCTTCCTTTATGATGGTCTGAAAATTGAACAGGCTTAGAGAACCCCATTCTCTGCTCCCGATTGCAACCCACAACTGGGTTTTCTTACAAAACACAAAGGAAGGAAGAAGAAAGGGCTCAACAGGGGAGGAAATGGAGGGCTGTTATGAAATTACCTTGTTACTATTTTCATCCTGGCTGTAAACCGGTGAATCTGCTGGGTTAGCTTATAGTTGGAGTACATACGGTCAAGCTAAACTGAGGGTCTTTCATTATTCTACATATCACAGGAAAGGAGCAAAAAGGCCAGCCTCGGCCAGGCACCTGATCAGCAGACGGTCTTGGGGAGAGAGGTAACCTTGCTGGTCCTTGCCTTGCCTCCTTCCCAGGAGTGTTGACACATGAACAAGTGTTTTGTGATCCATAAAGCATTATAACAGTGTAAGCCATTATCATCACCATGGTGAAAAACAACAGCAGCACTTACTTATCTCCAATGTGTAATTCTGTGCCATCATCCAGCTGGGGTCTGTTCTGGTCTGCAGCCTGTGGGACCTCTGTGGTCAGTAACAGTGAAGCTGGAGAAAGGCTGACACCAGGCAGGCAGGACCTCAAGGCCCCCAAATTGTCATGGTGCCTGCGCTTATGTAACAGTGCTGGTGGTGGTGGTGGTGGGAGGGGGGGGTTGCATCAGCAATTCCTGCAACCGTAAAACAAACCCATAGAAATAGAACAAGCTTATTCCTTGAAGTCAGAGAGACCGTGATTAAATCATATCTCTGCTATACGATAGCTAAGTAACATGAGATAGTTATACATGCTTTATGGACCTCCATTTTCTCATTTTAAAAAGCAGGCAATTAAAAGAATTATATTAACAAATGTATTTTTTTTTACTTACTTCAGAGAGGAAGGGAGAGGGAGAGAGATAGAAACATCAATGATGAGAGAGAATCATTGATTGGCTGCCTCCTGCATGCCCCCTAATGGGGATCGAGCCCACAACGCGGGCATGTGCCCTTAACTGGAATCGAACCTGGGACCCCTTAGTCCACAGACTGATACTCTATCCACTGAGCCAAAACAACCAGGGAAAAAAGTGTATTTGAAGTGCCTACAAAATGTTACGTAAATGCTAAACAAATGTTAGTTCTGTACCACTTGGACTCTTTACTCCATAATGCACCAGAAGAGAAATGACAGTTATTGTACAGAATACATCAATTGTCAACAAACAGATGAGAAGATACTGTATTTCATGAGTAGTTTAAAAATGCAATTAAGCCACAATGAGATACTATTTCACACCCACTAGTTTGGCAAAAAATTGAGAAGAAAATACCAAGTGTTGGCAATTGGTTCAAGTCTTTAAGAAACCAATTTGGCCTTAGCCGGTTTGGCTCATTGGATAGAGCGTCAGTCTGTAGACTGAAGGGTCCCGGGTTTGATTCCCATCAAGGGCACTTGCCCTGGTTGCAGGTCCATCCCCAGTAGGGGCATGCAGGGGGCAGCCAATCAATGATTCTCTCTCATCATTGATGTTTCCATCTCTCTTTCCCTCTCCCTTCCTCTCCAAAATCAATAAAAATATATTTTTTTAAAAATGTGCCAAGGACTATTAAAAAAAAACTTATTTGTGTTAAGCTAAACAAGTACATGATTCCAGGTCATTAGATATGCTATGCCTCTGGTTAGAATGCACCTCCTAAAATAATCTATCTAGAAAACTCTTATTCGTGCTTTAAAACCCTGCTTAGATAGCATTTACTTGCTGAAACTTCCTCATATTCCCAGATGTATAAGGAATCGTTTCTTCTTCCGTACTACCTGTATTGTCGTGTCTTCCCATATTACAGTGTAAATATAAGCATGTTTACACTTCTCCCCAGCTAGCTTAGCAACTACTAGAAAGCAAGGGCTATTTCACTCGCTGTCTCAGGTCTCAGCACGGGGCATTCAAGAGATGGACTTAAATGAACAGACCCCCTGTTTCCCATGTCCCTCTTTATAATCACCATGCCCCCATTAATTCTGTGGCACCCACATGTGTGGCCTGTGCTTCCTTGGCTGGGAAACACTGGGTTTCCATACCATTTCCTACTTCTCTCTAAGCTTCATGGATCTCTGCATGCAGAGGTCAGGTGCATTTTCACAGGACCCGAGCCCAGGGTGAATGAAACAATCAAGGAAACCTATCCATATTCTAAATGAAATTGCAATAAAAAACATCTCATTCCTGAGTGATTTCAAACTCCAAAGCCAGTTTTGATTTTAAAACGATATTGAATTCCTAATGCTGTGGACTCCTGTGGGGGCATTTTCCCATCAAGGACTTGGATGGAGGGGATTGTTGGCAACCAATGAAGATATGTATTTGGTGTTTGGCAGCTCCCTGACCCACTCCTTCTGTCCCCGGATCAGCAGGGACCTTGTGTTGAGTGGCAGATGCAGGCAATGCAGCAGTGACTTGGTTATGCTGCAACCTGTGTCATTTGGCTATGTTTACAGTCAGCCCAGCTGCAGGCAGTCAGTAGCTAAGACACTTGGGGAGCAAGAGTTGCTTTACCAAGTCAATACATGATGCTTCCTGGCATAATAGAAAGAACATTAGAGACAAAACACTGAGATAGATTTCCAGTTCCACTGCTCTGCAGTTCTATGACTTTCCCCCAAAAAAATGTCCTCCCTGGACCTCACTATCCCTGTTTGAAAGCATAACTATTTCTGTAGGACTGGAAATGGTATTAAAGATTAAATACAATGATGAACTTAAACTGGAAGGTAATATACAAATATTAGCCAACACTTTTTAATGCGTTCTATGTGATAGACGTGATTCTAAGTGCTTTATATATGTTGAATCCTTTCATCTTACCAGCAATCTTATGAGCAAAATACTATTAGACCCATTTTAAATATGAAATAATAAGAACACAAAAAATTTAAGGAACTTGCTATGGTTACAGAGCCAGTAATGGCAGGATTCAGGATCTGAGACCAGGCTTTTAACCATTTGTTAAGGTGTTATACTGAACACCCTAGGAATTAGTTTTCTGTTGCTTCAGATTTGTTTTTAACAACATCCATCAGACCAAGACATGGTACTTTAAAAATCACCTACCACTTTGTTATAATTTAGTATTTACTTGTTTGTCTCCATCATTAGATGGTGGGATCCTTGAGGGTAAGAACTACATTGTAGTCATCTGTAATAGTCCCAGCACTTAGTACGGGGTCCAGCATATTGTAGGTAGGCACATCACTCTCTAGAGATTTGTGGGCTGGATAGATGGAGGAGAGAGAAAAAGTAAAGGATGGGTGAAGAATGAATGGATGGAATGGATAGATAGATAGATAGATAGATAGATAGATAGATAGATAGATAGATAGAGGGATAGATGTATGATGGATGGAATGAGTAGATAGATGTGTAGATGGATGGAAGGATGGATAAAGGGATGGATGTATGATGGATGGATGGATGGATGGATGGATGGATGGATGGATAGATGGATGTATGGGCGGGTGATAAGATGAATCCCAAATTGTCAGTCTTATAGAGTGGTGTCTGATATATTGAACCTATAATTGTCTATTTTCTCTATCCTCCCTGAGTTGTCTTGATAATATTAAATTATGCTATACCTTGAACCTCAGAGAACCCACTTGCTATCCTCATAGTCTAATCCATAAGGTTTGAAAAGGACACAAGAAATGGGGTTGATCCAGTGAAGGAGACAGGATTGCTGCTGCATCTCAACAGGACCGATTCTGTAACTTTGCCTTGTATTTTAGGCACTGTGTACTTGCCTTCCTTGAGCACTTTGAGAATGAGATTTGTGTCTTGAACGTCTTTGAACCCTGAGCACACCTATTGCAATTCCAAAGCAGACATGCAGTGAATGAAAGGGCAAGCTGATGAGTTGGCCACACCCCCAACTGTCCTCTTGTGCCCTCTTTTCAAGTCACATTCAGCAGGTATCTCTACACATGCTCTTGCCCTCCTTCCTAGGAAAGGTTCAACTGGCAGCCATTCGTCCTCTACTGCACATGTAAGCATTAACTTCACCTTGATTTTGCATGTGAAGAGTTTCCTGTCTAATAGAAGAATCGTTTTTCACTGTAGACATCAGCAAATTTTCCTCTTGGGAGTCCCACAAAGCTGTTCCAAAAACCCCAATCTGCCAAAAAAAAGAAGTATGATCCTATAGCTGATGGTTCATACCTCCTATGAGAATACTAGGCTCCTTTCGCTATGTCTTTGTCTCCTGTTATGACCCATTCCCTTTTCCTTACCATCCTTAGTTTCTTCTCCCTGAGAATATTGGGGGTGGGGGGGTGGGGAGGAGGGAGGTGGTGCTGAGGTGATCAAGGTTACTGGAGAAGAAAGGGGAGGAAAGAAGGGAGGGGAGGAGAGGCCAGATAAATTGTACTGGCCAATGTTTATTGAGTGCCTATGTCCCAGTTAATTGCCTATTGTCTCTCAATTTCATATCCACAATTTTATGCTCTACTGTGATGCTGGGGTTGAGACCAGAAACTACATTTCCATTGTGTCAGCTGCTTCCTTTATGCTCTGCCAACAGGGGACACTAGGGAGAGACTGAAAGGATAGACAAGGATGAAGAAACAAGTTCCTTTCTTCTTTTGTTTCTGTTCCTGTCACACCCGCAGCTACAGTTAATTCCAGTTTCCAGTCTGTTTGTTTGTTTGCTTCCCCCACACTCTCAGGATTAGTCTCATTGTACTTCCAAAGAAATACTAGCTCTGGCTGGCCAGTGTCCCCCACCCCCATATGCTTGGGTCCCAAGGCCCTCCTCCAGCCTCCAAGTTCTGACAACCCAACTTCTCCCCTCCTTTTCCCCAGGTGCTATTCCCATGCTGCCTCTGTATTTTGTTCCATTTTGGTTTGGTTTCTACATGTTTCATCCTCCAACCCTTATTTAATCAATTCTGTATATTAAAGTCCTTGTAAAAATGCTATCAGTAAGGATTGTTGCTTTCCTAAACCAACCCTGACAGACTCAACACATTATGCACCATACACTAGGCTAAGCCTCCTACAAATATAACTGCATTTGCCCTTTTCAAAAACCCTATCAAAGCATTATTCTTGCCCATGCTCACACAAGTTTAATTGTGGTGCTAGAAGCTTCTAACTTCAATGCAGTCCTGTCTAAAAATATCTATTTCCATGGGACTTAAGGTTCTTAGAGTAAATTCATGTCTTCAGTGCCAGGGTACTTCTTAGAACCAAAAATATATGCAAAGGCCCCTAAATGAAGAAGCATGTCGCACTCCTTCTCTGCCCACAGATGGCAACCACGCAGAGATTTATTACCAACAGATGGCTGCAATATAGGAGTGACACACAATTGTACCTGGAACACTTAAGACCAACACAGCAATCCAAAGCTATTTCCCACCTACACAGCTAAAAAGGAATAAAATTTCAATTTAGAAATTATTGTCTTTCCCCAAAGTTTCTGATCAAAAACAGCAAATAAAGTTCATAGTGTTGGCTGGAAGCCATGCCAGACCATCGGGCTTCCTTTCTGTCACATAATAGATGGCGCCTATTCTCTCTATGGCTGCCAATCTCTCTCTCCTTCTGTGTGCTTCCCTATCTCCCGGTCTCTTGCAGGAGCTTCCATCCTCTCTTTTTATTATTTTGTCTCCCCATCTCTCTCCTATATAAGTAAAATAAATCCTTGGAAGACAGCTTAATCCTTTGAGGGAGAGATTTGATCAATTTTTTTAACTTTACACTGGAAAATATTCCCAATACTGACTTTCTCATCAAAAAGTTACCTGTAACCCAAAACCTCCTGAAGCAATAGTAATTCCTCTTGTTTGTTTGTTTGTTTGTTTGTTTGTTTGTTATGATTGACAGATGTGTGCTGGGTGTGTGACAATGAAGTCACTCTTTCTGAGATAAATGGACATTAGGAGATTTTATATTTTCTCCTGCACAAGGAACTACGATCGACCATACCTTCATCTTTATCTAACTCACTTAATAAGTTCTATCTCATTTCCAACTATTAAAAGCCAGAATAAGGTCTCTCACAGGTCTCTCTCCATTTTCTTCCCTCTGGTTTTGATAGTCATTTCTAATCAGGCTGAGGTTCTTGGATTTGGCATTCTACCCAGTATGGCTTTTTCTAATTGTGGTCTGAAATATATCCATTTAAAATGGGGCCCAGTGATATCTCAGGAAGGAATGAAATGGCATTAATTTCTTGTTTGAAAAAAATGTTATCACCAAAAGTGGAAATTATTCTTGAGAAGAGCCTGGAAGAGGTTAGCTATTTTGTCACATCTTAACGGGCACCTTCTTTCTGTCTGACAGGGACGTTCTGGGAGGGCACCGTGGATGGCACCAGCAGCAACCTCAATTAGCAACCCCATCATTGCAGGTGCCATGAAGGGCCCTCGTGAGGGAGCAGAGAGTGTAATATAAGGGAGTGAGACCAGCCTGGTGTGAATGGCAGCTCTGCACTCAGTCTCTTCTCCCAGGGCCTCAGCTCTCTAATTTTATAAAATGTAGATAATTCCTACCTCCTGAAGTTAGTAAGAAAAAGGCAATATTTATGCTTATATTCCTAATAATGGCATATACTCTTTCCTTTAGGAACATTATGATTAAATAGACTTGCCTAGGAATTTAACTTTCAAATGTAATGTTGCTTCTCAGGGAAAATACTAGTACATTCCACCTTCCATAGGAACCAACCCCCAAAGGTTTTGAACACAATGCATTTATCACTATAACTATAGGAGTATATTCTCACAGTACTCACTGTTTCTTAAGAGAGGGTCAGCTCCAAAATTCTCACTTTTAATTGGAACAAAAAATGAAATATCTTAACTCCAGGGGCCATTATAATGATGAGGAAAATCCAAATTCCATTGCCTCTTCTCCCCTTCATCACCTTCTCTGTACATAACACCCTCTGTTTATGTTTATCTTCTTTCCAAAGACCTAGTTATAAGAAACAGAAATACTATTTTTAAAGACAAAAATGCTTGTTGGTGCAGTGTGATTTCATTTTGTTAAAGCTCTGGGAAGCTAAGTGCTTGCAGGGTCCAGGGAGAGAGAATTTGCCAAGTAATTCCCCCTAAGAGCTAATTTGCTATACTCTATTTTTAGAGATTAGTATCCTCACTTTGGATCATGGTGAGATAGGATCCATTTATTTCTGCCTCACCTGTGCACATCAAAAACTAGTCTCAGGTTGAAATTTGATTGTCATGTGGAACAACAATTCAGTCAATAAATCTTCCCTGAGAATTCAGTGTTCTGGGAATAGAACTACCCTCGTAAGTGGCAATATACATAGCTTCAGGTTGGAAAATTCAATATCAGTATAGATGATCCATCTAACACTCCACTTCTCAATTCTTTCTCTCCAACAATTGTGTTCTCCATCCCATCTCAGCCACCCATTTTCATAGCCCAGACTACCACACTCAGCTATCCCTCTATAATATCAACTTTAAGATCTCCACACACACTACAACACCATATCCAGCTCTCTCCTGCTATGCTCACATTCCAACAATCCCTCAATCTCACACAGATTAAAATCCAATCCATCTTTACACTGTCCCTCACTCGCTTTGCTCTTATTCAACTTAAACTCCATAACCCATCATTGTAATGTCCCCTACATACACTCCCAACTTCTCTCTCTCTCACTCTTGCCTGAAAAAAAAAGAAAAAATAGTAAACCATGTTTAAAGCCAATTATCCACCTATTCTATGCCTGCAGACATGGGCTGAATCAACTTTGAATTCATGAGCACTA
>NW_005871231.1:1704511-1769862 GCF_000147115.1 Myotis lucifugus | reverse complement strand
ATCAACTATTTCCTTTCTCCTAGATTATCACCAGCAGCATACAAATATGACATAATGTCCCCCATCAACACCTTCCAGCTACAGTTTATTTTTTGTACAGAATAAAAACTCTTCCTAAGAGCAGGGCTGTTGAGAACAGGACTGTGTGGACCTCACTCATTCAGAGTTGCCAGGAGTCAGAGCTGATTCAGTGGCACATAACCCACATAAGAGTGGTCATGTTCTGTCTTTACTTTCTCTTGCACATTTTCTAGTAAGGCTTTCAACCTCATGTCCTCACCAAAACTAATTCTATGAAGGCCATGATTAGCCATTACATTGCCATTCAAAATCAATGCACAATTCTTTCCAGACTCAATCCATCCACTTTATTTGACATGATTGATCTCTGCTTCTTTCTTGAAATATTTCATTCATTTACCTTCAAGGACATAACTTGGTTCTTCTCCAAGTACAACGGCTTCTTCTCAAGATCATTTACTGGCACCTCCCCTTTTACCTAACTTTTTTCTTTCCCATAGCCTTTCTTTTTTATATAATTTATCTTTATTGTTGAAAGTATTACATATGTCCCCTTTTTCCCATTGTCCCTCTCCACCCTGCACCCACCTACCCCCAAGCTTTCAACAACCTATTGTCTGTGTTCATGGGTTATGCATATATGCATATAAGTTCTTTGGTTGCTTCTAAATGAGGCATTTTCAAAAACCTAGTCCTTGGATATCTCTTCTTATTTATCTACACTTATTCCCTTGGATAGGTCAACTCATCCAATTCCACAGCTTTAAATACCACTTATATGCTGATGTTATGCAAATATTCATCACTAACCTAAACATAGCCCCTGAATTCTAAACTCCTACATTCAACTTCCTACTTATGATGCATTGTAGATGTCTCATAGGCATCTCAAAATTTACATTTCCAAAACTCAGCTCCTTATCTTTTTCTCCCAACCAGCTCTTCCCATAGTTGTTCCCATCTGAGTCAGTGGCAGCTCCATTCTTTTGATTTCCCAGGTTGAAAAGTTACATTCATCCTTCACTCCCATCCCACACCTTATTTTCGACAAATCCTGTTAACCTTAATTTTGAAAAATACCTAAAATTAGACCAATTCTCACCACTTTCAGTTACCACCCTAGTTCAAGCCACCATCAGCTTTTTTAAAATTATAATTGCAACAGCATTTCAGCTAGTCAATGGATGTCCCTATTTCCATCCTTGCCCCCTTACACTCTGCTTCCCACATCACAGCCAGAGTGACTTTTAAAATCGTAAGTCAATGTATTTCTCTCCTCTGCTCAAAACTCTCCAATAGATTCTTATCTCACTCAGAATAAAATTAGAAGTCCTTACTGAGTCCTACTGGCCTGTGGTTTCCCAGCCTGGTTCCCTCCCCCTCTGACCTCATCTCCTAACAGTGTTCCCTCTAACTCCACTCCTCACACTGGCCTCCTTGCTGTTTCTGATCCACCCAAGCATATGTCTACCTCCTTCACTTTGTCCTGACTGCTCCCCAGGCCTGGAAATCTCTCCTGCTGTCCTCTCAGCCTCCTTATCCATTTCTCACAGGTCTGTACTCAAAAGTTACTTTAGTAGAGAGGCTGCCCAAGCATCCTGTACCAAATAGCTCTGCACTGTTGCACTGTGTCCTCTTCCTTTGGCTTTATGTTTCTTCTTAGAAAACATCCCCATTTGACATAGAATGGCTGGTTCCTCCACCACCACCTAGAAGATGAGTTTCATGAGACTAAGAGCTTCATGCCTTTTTTGTCCAGAACTATGTCCCCAGGTTTGATTAACATAATACATGCAAAGCCTTAGCACAGTGCCTGGAATATAGGAAGAAGTCAACGTGCAGATGATTATTTTTAGTGTTCAGGGCTCTTATCCCCCTATGGTATGCTGTTTGTACAAATGGCAACCATGATCTTTGATGCCACGTGGCCATTTACAATATGACTTTGCCACTTCTCCCATAAATGAGTAGTCTATTTCCCATCTCTCCCTTCTTTTAATATTTTAGACTGGCCCTGTGACTTGCTGTAATGGATAGAATGCAAAGAAAGTGAAGCTGTGTGACCTCAAGGCCTGGCATTTGAAAACCTTGGTGCCTTTGTTTTACTCTCTTGGAAGCCAGAGGGCGTGTAAAGTTTTGGGCTAAACTACTGAATGGTGAAATACCACAGGCAGAGAAAAGCCACATGGAGAAAAACTGGGGCCAATCAGCAGCCAGCACTAAGATCCCAGGTGTATTCCTTAGGGCATTTGGGGCACCATTTGATTATTTCACAGTATCTCTCTCATGTAGTCACATCTGAGCATTTACATACTAAAATATTATACATATTACTTTATCTTAAATTACTTTCCTTTAATTCTTCCTTTTGTTATATTGGGTATTCTATTGATTGGATTTTGAAATTACATTGTGAATGGGTTGCATCACCTTTTCGGTGAAGTAAAGAACGTACTCTGAAATATTTGTTATAAAAAGAAGGCATAAAGTAGTGAATCACTGCCTTTGGGTAGTTTAACCTATATCCAGAAGCACCCTGACTAATGTCTGGCTACCTGTATATGATTATGATCTATATAAAAACTAGTTATGGCCGAAACTGGTTTGGCTCAGTGGATAGAGCGTCGGCCTGCGGACTGAAAGGTCCCAGGTTCTATTCCAGTCAAGGGCATGTACCTGGGTTGCGGGCACATCTCCAGTGGGAGATGTGCAGGAGGCAGCTGATCAATGTTTCTCTCTCATCGATGTTTCTAGCTCTCTGTCTCTCTCCCTTCCTCTCTGTAAAAAATCAATAAAATATATTTTTTTTAAAAAAAACTAGTTATGATTTATCACAAACTCACTGATTAATTTCATCCTCTCATGGATTTCTCTGTCTTGGCCAAGGTCTCTCAAATTTCATTAAGCGAGGGGTGGGCAAACTTTTTGACTTGAGGGCCACAATGGGTTCTTAAACTGGACCGGAGGGCCGGAACAAAAGCATGGATGGAGTGTTTGTGTGAACTAATATAAATTCAAAGTAAACATCATTACATAAAAGGGTACGGTCTTTTGTTTTTTTTAGTTTTATTCATTTCAAACGGGCCGGATCTGGCCCACGGGCCGTAGTTTGCCCACGGCTGCATTAAGCCAAGACCTTGTTTGACTAATGTGAAGCAAACTATCTATCTATCTATCATCTATCTATCTATCTATCTATCTATCTCTCTTTTACACACACACACACACACACACACACACACACACACATCAGATTCTGCTGTGGAAACCTTCTGTGCCCCCAGAAGAAGGCCACCCCTCTAGGCTCTGCACTAGGCAATAGATGGCAATCTCCTTGAGGGGCTCAACACTCTGGTGCATTGCCATACCCACTCCTCCCACAAAGTGCCTGGAACATGGCTGAGCACCTCATAAATATTAGGTTTATTTCTTCCATTTTGACTTCATAAAGCAGAAGGAAATATTGTCTGAAATTGCTCTCAACTTGTTCAAATTTCTGACTCACTGCTTTCTAATCTCCAGAGAGACTCTCTACCTCAACACTTCCCCACACACACCTACAGAAACCCAAGAAACCTATGCATTCTCCCACGCTACAAATATTGTCACATTAAATGTGATTTTTGTACAAAACCAAGTTAATTGCCTAGAAATAGTTAATGAGGGTTATTAAATTTTTTATAACAATGGTTTACAAAGCATTTTTTGTGTTGAGAGGATTAATGTTTATTGCACCTTTACACAATTTCTCTCAATGCTCACAACAGCTCCCTAAGGTAGCTATTATTCTCCCCTAGATGAGAAAATGAAGCAAGAATGAGTATTATGAAAGCCAATGTCATACCTTGCCAAAATACAGAGCCCAGTCCCTGAAGGCTGAGTCTAGTGCACTCTCTGCTCCATCTCAACTGACAGCAGTTGTACAAAGGCTATGCCGCCTCAAGCAATTACTTTTTGGAGCCTCACTTTTCCCATCTGTAAAATGGGGAAGATACTATCACCAATATCACCCAGTTGTGCAGGTCACATGAGTTACTACAAATGAACTGCTTGGACTCACATGTGGATATAGTAAGCACTATTATTATCATTGAGCAGCCACCTAAAACAGAAATCCAGACTAGTAATCATTATTTCTTGGCCTCTGCTGTTTTCTGCAGAAAGGATTTGTGTGTGCTCAGGAAAATGAGGAGATGGCTAACATATCCGTGGAAGATTCATCTCTGATGAAGACAGGGAAACAAGAGGTAGACAGTCTGCGCCAGGTGTCTGCTATGAGAACCTGTTTTCTATTGCCCGTGAAAAGGGCTTCCAATGCATGGTGATTTTCAATACCTGTTTTATTATTCATTTATCATTCTTACTTTCAAGAGGGTGTTCCCAGCACCTACAGCCATGAAAACCCATGAGGGAAAGCCTCCACATAGCCGATGCCACAGGAGCAAGACGTTTTAATCAGGTTTCACATCTTCACATCCTGGGTAGTGGGGGGGCATCACAGAAGGGAAAGGATCTTAGTGATTGCATTGTAACACACCACCCCACCCCACCCCCCGTTTCACTGAGAAGAAAACTGAGGCATGGAGAGGCTTGTTTTCTCGATCAAGCCCCTCAATAGCTCTGTGAAGTAGACATTGTCCTCCCTATGTTAAATCTCTTCCTGCTACCCAATGCACACTCAAAACTATAGCCATTACAAACCACATGTGTGCCCCAATATTTCATGTCCTTGACCCCATGCCTTGCACATGCTACCCATCAACCAGGAATCCCTCTCTGTAGTGTCACTAGTCTATTTCCAACTTATCCATCCAGCTCAGCTCCAGCCACCATTGGCTCTCATCTGGATGCTGGCAACAGACTGAGCTGGTCTCCCTGTTTCCACCATTGCTTTCCTGCAGACTGACTTCATTTTTTCCATGGAAACCAGAATCTGGTTCTGCCTAGCTTTCATCTCATCTCCTGCCATCTCCCTACACTGTGTCCCATTCACAGTGGCCTTTCTTCAGCTTCTAAAACACTTGGGGTCTTGCTTGGGGCCTCAAGGCTTTCACACATATTTTTCCTTCCTAGAATTCTTGCCCTCAGATCTTCACAAGGTAACTCCTTATCATTCAGGTCCCAAGCCAGTTTCAATGCCTCGGAGTTTTCCCATCATCATAGAATTACTCCCTTCCCTTATTCTGGGTATTTCTCCAAAAACATTTCCAATTCTCATGAATTGTTGTGTTTGCATATTTACTGCCTGTCTCTTCCACAAGGGAAGATTGGGGTCTTGTTTCCAATAATCTTCAGAGCCTGGCATAGTGCATGGAGCAGAGTTGGTACTCAATAAATATTTACTAAGAAGATAAATGAAACAACACCAAACCAGGAAAAGCCTCAAAGCCAGTATTTTCTAAAAGATACAAAATGGCAATTAATATGCATGTCAGTCAGTTCCCCTCAAATTCTCTGCTACCTACTATCTGAAACTTAGGGTTTCCTCCAAAATATCAGTCTCATCATACAGGTTTCATGCATTGCTTTTCTCCAAATGACTCATTGTTTCACCCACTCATTCTTGTCTGAAAATCTGGTTTTAATCTACTCACCAAATTTAAGTTCCAGAAATGAACAGGTGAGCTTTTATTTTGGTCAGAGATGCTAGAGATTCCAATATTAAGATGTCTGTCTACTTTCCCTTGGGCTGGCAAAGTAGAACCCTCATCTCAGGGTGGCCCCAAATGAGAGGAGGATAGACTGCTGTGCAGGGAGCCATGTGTCTCAGGGTCTTGTTTCCTCTGATAAGTGATTTAATAAGTAGTCAATGTCTCATTATCCTCTGAAGTACATTGGATGTTCCCTAAGATCCCTTCCAAGTCTAAAGTTGCAATCATTCATTCAACAAAGACAAGTATTTATACTATGCTCTGTGCCAAGCAATGCCACGGTGCTGGGAAACCAGCCTTGAAATGAAGAACCAAGATGTGATTCTCTTGAGCATAACCTGCTATTTAATTGTCAAGTGGTTTGATTTTACATATGGTATATTTTTAAATATATTTTTATTGATTTCAGAGAGGAAGGGAAAGGGAGAGAGAGAGGAGGAGAGAGAGAGAGAGAGAGAGAGAGAGAGAGAGAGAGAGAGAGAGAGACATCAATGATGAGAGAGAATCATTGACCAGCTGACTTCTGCATGCCCCCTACTGGGGATCAAGGCTGCAACCTGGGCATGTGCCCTGACTAAGAACCAAACAGTAGGCTCCTGGTCCATAGGTCGATGCTCAACCACTGAGCCACGCTGGTGGGGCATATATGGCATATTTTAATGACAACAGAGTGGAAGTCAAATACTCCCAACCTAGGTTGAGGCTTCTGGTCTCCACTTTCCAGCCTTATACCGTATTCTGCTTTCTACCATGAGTGAAAGAAACCCCCTCCCTGATTCTTCTCGTGTTCCTGCCAAGTATTTGGCCTACCGTGTGTTTTGGCTTCCCCATGTTCTTCCCTCCCCGTCAAACACCCTAATCAAATAGATGGGCGTCAGTAGTAAAAGTGAAGCTGTGATATGTCTGTGAAGAACCACCATGAATTAGGGTTCAGGAGCCTGGCAATAATTCCCATGCACTTGTCATGAGATCTTGAAAATGTCTCCTAACCTCTCAGGATCTGTTTCCTTATCTGTAAAATAGGATGTGGTAGCCATGAGGATGTGCCTCTCGGATCTCCCACTGCATGGAATGTAATTGAACAAGGGTCCCAGTCATGCTGTCTGACATCCACCACCACATTGGCATCACCAGCCAAAGGCTCAGTGTGGCAGGACCTCTTCTGGGGGAGGCAGGTACATTTCTACGAGATGTAGGACTGCTCTGGCCAGTGACTTTGGCCCAAAGACTCTCTGCCAGCTTTGCTAAAACTTTCTTCAAACAGCACGTCATTCAAAGACATTTTCCACTCAACCTTCTTTCCTCTCTTCTCCACCGGAGTCAAACCCGTGGCATGGTCTGATGGCTCCCCCATTCTCCACTGCTTCTTCTCCATTTTCTCTCAAGGACAGTTTCTATAATCAATCTCTTCATCCTTAATCTCATCTTAGTATCTGCCTCTTTAAGGACCTGAAGGAAAACAAGGAGACAGTGATCTCCTCATATGTTGCTGGGAGTATGGTGTCAGTGAAGATGTTTTACCCAGTAGATAAGGTTTTCTAAGGTGGAAAGCATCATATGAAAGAGAGAACAGCATTCTTTCATTGATACAGCAGTTAGGCACTGGACATCTCCCATGAGCTGGGGTCTGGGCAAAGGATCTGGAGACACAGATGAGTAACATTCTTCCTAGAGCAGATCACAGGGTGGAGGAGCGGTCCAGATCCCTCGTGTCTTTGCACTTAGATAACAATACATTTTTGGAAGGGAATTGGAATTTTAAAAAAGAGTAAAAAGGAAAAATCAAGAAAGGAGGCGGGGAGAAGCAGCCATTATTACAAGGCACTGCAAGTGTTAGATGGCTGCTATTTGAATGTACGTGTACGTTTTCTAAATTGTGCTCTGCTAACGCAGTCTGATGCTCCCCTCCTGCCAGAGCCTTGCAGCATCGGGCGGCTCGTTGGCATGCAATGGTTGTAATGCTTTTTTACAAGGAAACTCTTCAACTGTTGTCACCATTTCATAACCCAGGATATTTAGCTCAACAACAGACCACCAGGAGAATATGCTCTGCATTGTAATTTTCCAAAGGCGACGTGATTATAAAACCCGAGCAGATGGAAAGGCGATCGTGGTGGACAGGGAAAGCTGTTAGCAGTTTCCATCTGTAGACAAAGCCATTATTTTTGAAAAAAATCGCTGCCAGATTTTGATGAATCTGTTCCTCTTTGCACCCTCTGCTTTGCAGAAAGCCCTGTGACTCTGTTAGACTTTGCAAACAGTTGCAGGATACTATTTTCCTGCATTTGTTTACATCGAAGGCATTGACTCATAGCGTTTCACATTTAGCTTGCTGTTAATCTCTAAACTGCCATTAATGTATAGTTCCCAACCCTGAAAATTGAACTTCAAAATAAATAACTCTGCAATCATCTTTTATTTAAAATATTACTGCACCCCATCACTCTATGTCAAGGCCTGGCTTGTTTATGGGAATGCTTGATTACATAATTACATATTAGAAATCATTTGTAAGGAAAATTGATTGGGATACTTTACAGCAAGGATTTCATCAGAAGTAACCCTGTCTCTAGCTGCAGGAGTGGAGCACCCAGTTAGAAATGACACAACTTTGGGAACCTGTCACCACTTTGTTGATATCTCATCACAGGAAGGAGTAATTGCCCAAGGAGCAATGAGGGACAGAACTGTTGGCTTTGAATAACTGTCACCCACAAATCAAATATTAGGCAGTATTATGCACTACTGAAAAGAGGGCTCCACAGGGATTTATGAGGCTTAAGTTCTAGCTGCAACCCTGCTGGTAACTTCCAGGCACATTGCTCAGCCTCCTCAAATCTCCACTCCTCCATCAATAAAATGGGAATGCAACAGTGAGTTGCTCTAGCTAAGAGGGGGGCAATGTCCACACAGATGCATGGGAACGGAGTGCAATCTCAAGGCTCAGGTGAGCATCACTCCAGATTACAAGATTGTGGGATGATGGGTGGGTCGACTGTCACTTGGTGGCCCTTCATGGATGGTGAAGGGGCACTGAGACTGTGCCCACTCAGCTTCCACACCCCCCAGGGTTCCCAGATGGAGGCTCTCCATTCCATTCTAGCATACCTTCCAGTCTGCATGTTCCCATCCCCAGCTTGTGAGCAATGTTTTCATGATCTTATTTACCAATAAGAAAATTTTTTCTGAAAAATAAAAGGCATCAAAATCTTTCTGTGACAAACATGTGCAGCCTTTGCTCCTCGTTCTGCAGAAGATTATTTGTGTATTATTGCATAATCTGGGAATGAGGAAAGCTCACTAGTTAAAACCCCAAAATATGATCAGTCCATGGAAATAAAATAATAACAGCAATAATAGTAATGATATCAGTCCTTCCAACAGTATTGGATTCTCCTGATAAACAAAGGTCATAAAAGGAGGATTGTCATAGCTATAGAAATGCTTATCTGGTTCAAAGGCTTTCTAAAACTAACTTTTTCTTTGCTTTATTTCTCATTCCTAAAGTAACATGGATTTGTTGGGGGAAATGCACATGAGCAAAATAGAAGGGGAGGTAGAAGAATAAGAATATAAGAAGGAGGAGAAGAAAAAAGGGACAGAGGGGGGAGAGGAAAAGAATACAGGAGGGAAGGGGAAGAAAGGGGAGGAAAGAAGGGGAGAGGAGGGGAGGGGGAGGGAGAGGAGAGAAACATTCATAATCCCTTCATCCAAAGAGAACTTCTAGTGACATTTTATGGCATCTTCTTATACTTTTGTTCTGTGAATGTACAATAAAAAATTTACAAGAGTGGAATCACATTGTACATCATATATTGTTGCCTGCATTTTAAACTCAACTATATATCATAAATAACTTTCCATGTTATATGTATTTGATTGCACCATTTTGAACACTTCTGCTGTATCCCATTGCATGCATGCACCATAATCTATAAACATGCTGGAGACTTCTTTGACACCATATATCTGCACATGTCCTTACTTATTTCCACTTCCCTGGCATCGTTCAGGGAATGTTGCTGCCAAAATGAGGGCAGAACCTAACAGTTGTAATCAGATCAAAGATTGTCTTAGAAAGAAATTATGTTGAACACAGTTGCAAAGGAGACCTTTCTTTGTCAACTCTCTTGTCTTTTCTACCAGGTTACAACCTCTTTCAACGTGTTGCCTACACTTGCTCTACCACACTCGGGAGCTTCCTGAGGGCAGCTGTGATGCCCCTCTTGCCTCCTCAACACCAGTGCCTGCCCTAGGGTCCAGCAGGTAGTATACTCAATAAACAATTGTTTAAATGAATAAACCATACCCTTCCACACTCATGAGCAAATTCCTACTTATCCTGGGAGTTTCCACTCAAAAATCACCTTCTTTCTCTATGAATACATAGTTTATGTTTCCTTCTAAAGTAATTCTACTATATTATATCCATACCCTTTAGTATTTATCACAATAATTTTCTGTGTCTGTATATTTTTCTTTCTCTACATGTTTCTTCCCAGCACCCAGCAGAGTCTGGAATGAAATAAACATAAGGAACAGTCAGAGATGGGATTTTTTCTGCAGCTAACATAAAGTCATACACAATGATGGTACTTAATGGATATTACTTGAATTTAATTGAATCGAGTTGAATTGAACTGAACTGAATTGGTGCTAAGATTTTCAACAGCAGACAAGAATAAATAAGCTACCTCCTTATCTCTAGTTTGAACATTAATGATCTTCCTGAAGTCCAATGATGGATGAGCACTGCATAAACTTTTCCCTTTCTCACCTCTCAAAACTAAAAGTGCTGACACTTCTCATGCCCTGTTGATTCTTTTTCTTCTTACAAAGGATAAGGTCAGACAGGGTTTGCTTACAGTGATCATATCGATCTTAATTCTTGAGATGCAATTGGATCTTCCCGTGGCGAGTGAATTGTCATTGACGTTTACTTGGAAGGCAGAGAATGATGATGGGACACTTTGGAAAACTCAAGACTCAGTATTCCAATGCGACCAGCCAAGTGAGCTGAAATGTTTACCCCAGCAGAGATAACCCTCATCAGCTTAACGGATGGGCTCTTTCATGTCACTTCCAAAGGAGTTTTATACAAGCATGGATTTGAACAGTAGGCAAAGGAATAATAAACATATTTATCCCCATTTTACAGAAAAGAACACCGAGGCTCAGAAAGAAGGAATAAACTGAAAATGACAGAGCTGGTAAGAGTCTGATGTCAAAGCCTTGCTCTTTCTACTGTATGTGGCTACTATGTGATCTGCTTTGGTGAAATAAAGCTGTTCATAAATACTTTCCTCTGCAGAATCTCTTCTGACACTCACAGCTTCCCAGATGCAGAAAGTGCCAGTAGCTGATAGTTCACAAGTGAGTTTTTCCCCATGACCTTCAGCATATGTGAGCTGCCTCACCTCAGGTTACACCACTTTCTTAGGGGCAGCCACATTCAAAGACTGAGAGATATAGGGGATACACACCCCGCTGCCCTTTAAGTTTGGGAGAAAACTCCCCATGAAATCACCTGAGATGTCTATTGCAAGTTAACTTTTCCCTCTAACCTCACTATTTATTGTTGTTCCCCAAAATACTCCTCAGTAAACTCCTTATCTAGAAATCTTTATCTCAGGGTATCTCCCAGGGAAAACAATCAGAGATTGTTAGTGCTAGGAGAGGTCTGAAGAGCAGATTCTAAAATGGGATTTTGGACCTGGCTCCCTTGCCAGCTGGTTGGCAATGAAGACTCCAGGATAAATGTAGATGGAGTACTAACAGCCATAAGCATATTGTAGCCGCAGTTGTTACAGTTTTCACAGGGAAGAGCTGAGACATAATATCGGTAGATAGAAATGAACTAACAGGGGCAATATCTCAAGTGTTACAGATGTTCAGGAAAGGCAATGATTTCAAGAACTGTGGAAGTGGGTGGCTTCTGCTGAGGGATACATTAAAGAAATGCAATGAAAAGCTAAAGATGCTCAGTCACAGATTTAAGGTAATGTGCAACACCCAGAGGACCTCCTTGGCAGCATAAAGGATAGGAAATCCTCTGCAGCCAGAAGACAGAGAAGTAAGAATCAGACCCAGGTATTAAGCATAGGGGTCATGGGGATATAGGGATAAGGATTCGGAGGAGACTGAATTCTCAGTCCTGGCAAGTCTGCTCAGCCTTGTTCAGAGCCCTGATTGGATGTGGAGTGGAGACCTCGGTTTCTAACTCTTCAGAAATCTAAAATATGCAGATTCTTCTGACCTCTGTGGACCTTAAGAAGTGACCCACTCCTCATGGTAAAGCCCCATTCTCCTGCACTTGCTTAAAAATGATGCAAAGGTCTCCATCTTGCAAAATAACATGAGCCCACCCCCTACTCCCAAGTATGTCTCTGTCTCCCCATCTGGCTACCAGACCAATTACTAGGGTCAAATTACAATATCACCCAGCCAGGGAAGTGTTTGGACTGTTGGAGGAGGAAGGAGCTATACTCCAAGGGAGCTGCAAGATGTGATCAACATGGGCCAGCAGTTTTGGGGGAGTACATACAGAATTGGATCCTGAGGGTACTGGATCAAGGTGGGTGTGGGTGAAACATAGAGTTAGATAAAGGAGACTTTGTTGATATGGAAGCCTACACTGTAATGCAGGATTTTGCCAAGATTAGAACAAATCTCAGGGCCCAGGGTAGATTCTCAACTTGCTCTATGAGCATATGAGATGCCACATGTAACTGAGGAAAAGAGAAAAGTTATCACAGTTTTTCAAACTATTGACTTAATAATTGAAATTTGAACTATAATACAAGATGCTACATGTCTATATATTAACAGGAAGTACAAATGGCCTAATGGCAGTAAGACCAAGGATAGACCAAGAGATCAACCAAGAGAAGACTTAACCCATCCCATGAACAAAGAGTTGTCATAAATTGCAAAGATTCAATCTGATTCTTATCCCCTTATCAGTCAAGTTCAGATTGAAGGACACAATTCCAATCCAGAAGCAGTAAAAATTCCAGGAGGAACTTAAAAGGTGAAAGAAAATTGTCTTTACCCAGCATTTAAAAGATGCCAATTTAATGACCAGGAAAGTTTAATCGTTTGTTTTTTTCCTTTAACCTTTGACCAAATTTTTATGCTTATAATGATGTTAAGTAGTTAAAAAGCAATTAGTTAACTAGTTTATTAATCAACTATGCTATCGGACAGATATAAAAATAAAGATTGCAAAATGAAGCAAGTTGAACAGATACTGTGACCCAACAATTCCACTTCTGAAAATGTAACCTACAAATATCTTACAGATATCCATGCCCATGTGTGTAAACAAGGTTATTCACTGTAGCACTGTGTGCATTGGTTGGGGGGAAGGTAAAACAACATGAACCTAGTTCATGTATAAATCAAGTATACCACAGAAATACGATAAAATATAAGTCAACCAACCCTTTAAAAAAGTGAGCTATTGAGTTAGGTCATTGATTGTACTAAAGGGCCAAGATACAGTTTTAACTGAAAAAAAAGTGCAGAACCATGGACCTTTCTGTCTCAATTTTGTTTCAAGTTATATGTACATGTTTTTGCATAAATTTACACAGAAAGCTTCCAGAATACAATGTAAATGAATGCATATGTTAATGCTGACCTCTTCTCCAGTGAAGAGGGACTACATTGTCAAATGGGAAGACTCATATCCTAACATGTAGAATTTTGTACCACTTGTGCTGCTTAAATGGTTCATCCTGTGCATTTGTTAGGTTATTTTTTTAATTATAAAAAAGAGTATTTTTAGAGGGGAAGGGAAAACAAACAAATCCAAACTTTGGATGGTAACATGGGATTCTGAAGAACATTGGGAAGCAAATCTTGTGTCTGAGCAAGGTGAGCAAGGGGGCCCAGAAATTCAAACTCATAACCAAGAATCAAGGACAAGCAGTCACTGATCTTGACAGATAAACATTGTCGGTGAAAAACATTGGTCCTGAGCCTGATCACTGGGAAACACAGAATGAAACAAGAGAACATTTAAGGGCATATCCTTTGACACCCAAGTGTCTCATGATCAATTTCCCAGCACCCTTCAAATGTTTGCACACAGACTGCAAGACTCCTAACCACACAGTTAGTAACATTTTAATGGGCTGCTTCTCTTTTGAATCAAATTGTTGAAGAGAGAAGATCCTAATGAAGCTAACTGAAGGAATATAAAAGAGTGAGTGCTCTTTTACCATGCAGGGACCTCACTTAAATGTCTGTCTTATGGGACATTTATTTCTCTATCCATCTTTTACTCACTATTCCTATCAGCCTCAGGGCAATTACTCATAAGTACATTTCTTTTTATTTTCTCTCGCATTTCTTTCTGATGAAATTAAGTTTCACATACTGATATCTCTTATGACATTCATATTGCCTTTTCACATGTCGAACATGATTTTTTTTACTAAGTGATATGTATGCCCAATTTTGATTTCAAAGAAAAAAAATCATGATGCCTCTTCTAATCTCTAACATATCATAATGCCATAATTTTCTTTATGACAGGTCCTCCAAATGCCCTCTCTTCCTCCCACCCTCCATGCACTCTGCTAGCTATCAGGTTCCTGTCCAATTAAAATGAGCTTCAGTGAAACATCCCATGAGGACCTCTCTTTTTGGAGTCCTCTCCCTAAAACAAAAATAGCTTCCCCTTTTTTACATTGAGTGGAGGAAATTATTTTGACTAATCATAAATGATGCTCTTGGACAGGAAGAGGGAGATCAAGAGTTGGTTTTGCCCTGCCCAGCCCATGTGGCTCAGTGGTAAAACATCAACCAGGAGGTCACAGTTCAATTCCTGGTCCAGGCACATGCCTGGGTTTGGGCTTGATCCCCAGTGTGGGGCATGCAGGAGGCAGCCAATCAATGATTCTCTCTCATCATTGATGTTTCTATCTCTCTCCCTCTTTCTTCCACTCTGAAATCAATTAAAAATATATACTAGTATTTTTTGTGGTACATCTACACAATGGAATACTATGCTGCTGTAAAAAAGAAGGAACTCTTACCATTTGCAACGGCATGGATGGAACTGGAGAGCATTATGCTAAGTGAAATAAGCCAGTCAATGAAGGAAAAATACCACATGATCTCACACATTCATGGATAATAGAGACCATTATAAACTTTTGAACAATAACATATACAGAGGCAGAACTGCCTCAAACAGATTGTCAAACTGCATCGGGAAGGCTGGGGAGGGTTGAGGGACAGGAGGGAGGGGGGTAAGAGATCAACCGAAGGACTTGTATGCATGCATATAAGCATAACCAATGGACATAAGACACTGGGGGGTAGGGGAGGCCAGGGGATTGTCAAGGGCGGGGGAAAAAAGGACACATATGTAATACCCTTTGTAATACTTTAAGCAATAAAAAAATTAAAATTAAAATTTTTAAAAAAAGTTTGTTTTGCTTCATGCATGGCAACGGTAGCTATGGAATGTGAGCCCTCATCACAGCCCCAGGCTACTGGTCTACCCCGGGATGTCAACGATGAAAGAGCCTGCTCTTCTCTCACCAAGGGCCATCCAGCCTTGGCATACCCACCCTCACCACTCTCTCCATGAAGAAGGGGATGAAGGCTGCTCCATACAACCCATCTCTATTTATTCTATCAAGGAGAAGCTTCCCTAGGAGCAACCCTTCCATGCTGTAGTTCACGAGGAGAGACACACACTTCTCTCTTGCCTGTCCTTCCACTAGGAGGAAAGCTGTGGCCACCTGAACCCTGTTCCTCCAGGTTTGTCTTCTGCATGTGAGAAAGGGGCAAGGTGCCTGGCATGCCAATGGTCTATCCAGGAGACTTCCACATCCAAAAACAACACACACACAATCAACACTCCTGGCATTAAAATAGACTCATAGACACAGAGGACAGACTGATGGTTGCCAGAGGAGGCGGGTGGCTGGGGGACTGGGTGAAAAAGGTGAAAGGATTAAGAAGTAGAGATTGATAGTTACAGAATAGTCACAGGGATGTAAAAGTACAGCATAGAAAATATAGTCAATAATCTATATATATAAAAGGCTAAGTGACTGACCATCCATCCGTCCAACCATCCGACCGACTGACTGGCCAGTACATATGACGCGCACTGGCAATTTAAAAATAAACGTTGACTCACACATGCACAATTCATATAAAGCTCTCGCTGGTGCCAATCACCCGCATGTTCTAATTTTATAATACTATATTATATATACTATTTTGACATGTAATTTTTTGTAGTAACATAATTACCACAGAAATCTTTCTTCTAATTAATTTCCTTTCAATGTGCACAAATCCGTGCACTGGGCCACTAGTGTTGTAATAACTATGTGCGGTGCCAGTTGAGTACTGGAAATATCAGGGAGAACACTTGGTAAAGTACCTGATTGTCTAACCACTATGCTATACAACCAAAACTAATACAAATAATAGTGAATGTAAAAAATAAAATTAAAAAAGCACTCATGGCAAAGACATTCACTTTTGGTTAAGTGCCATTCACCCCTAACAAAGCTGCACATGGTCAGATAAGTCCGTGGGCCCCGGCTGCACACATCATTGCATTGCCATCACAGAGCCACACTTCCCAACCATCCTTCAGACTTGGCTCCAGCATCCCCCTGCTCAGCAGCCTTTCCTCAAACTCCCATCTGCCTCTGGGTCTGGTGTGCTTTTCCTGGGCTTGCCCTTTGTGCTCCCTTTGCATCCTCCTCACACTCTAATTATAATGACTGTCACATGGCATTGCAATCTTATCTGTTTCCCCCATTGGACTTAGCCTCCTTCTGAATCCCAGCTAAGAGAAGAGATCAATTTACTGAATACTCACTGTGTGCCAGGCATCGGAATAGCACTTTGTATAGATTAGCTCATTGATTTCTCCCACCAAGCACACTAACTACCTCACCCCCATTTTTCAGATAAGAAATCTCAAGCTAAGAAAACTAAATAATTTGCATGAGGTCACACAACTGGAGTCAGGAATTGAATCCCAGCAGCCTGAAGCCTAACCTATGCCTAACCTGATGCCTTCCTCACCTCCCTTCAAGACACACTTCTGAAGGTTGAAGAGCAGTCCACTGGGTAGGCAATGGAGAGCAGGCATTCTAGACTTAATAACCTACAGATATGAAGGCTCAAAAGTGCAAAATAAGATGGTTTCTAGGAGGTGGAAGAGAGTAGTGGCTAGTGATTCAGAGAACTGGATGAGAACACAACCTTGAAAGACTTGTTTTGCCAAAATAAAAAATTTATAGCTTGGACTTTACCTTTTGGCTAATTGGCAGGGTTTGAAGTAGAAATGGGACAAAATTATATTTATATTTTAGAAAGAGATTTCTGGGGGTAGTGTGGATGTTTTAAAAGAACAGAATAAAAATGGTTGAACCAGGAAATAAGAGTGAATGACTATTATTGGTCAGGCATTCAACTGGGTTCTAGAATGAGAGGCATGAAGTGGGGATAATACAAGAATGAAGAATAACTATCTGTAACCTCAGGGTATCTACAGAGTGGCCCTGAAAAGACATATACAACAGTAGGCAAATATGTCTTGACTATACGTTAAGTAAGGGCACTAATTAAAATACACACAAAATGCTGAGAGCACACAAAGATAGGAATGGTTCATCTACTGTACATCACCCTTTCCTGTATTTCCTTTCTGTGTTCTGCCAATATCTGATAAGAAGGTAAAAGGTAAAGAGAGGGCCCCAGCACCATGTCAGAAAGCTGTGGGATGGATAAGATAAGGGGAACATGTGGCCCCACTCCTCCACCCATGCTCACAAAAACATCATCAATTAATCATGCCTTGTTCAACTGGCATGGCTCAGTGGTTGAGCATTGACCTAGGAACCTAGGAGGTCAAGGTTTGATTCCCAGTCAGGGCACATGCCCTGGTTGCGGGCTCAATTCCCAGTGTGGGGTGTGCAAGAGGCAGCCAATCAATGATTCTCTCTCATCCTTGATGCTTCTATCTCTCCCTCTCCCTTCCTTTCTGAAGTCAATAAAAATATATTTTAAGAAAATAAATAATAAATAAATAAAATAAAATAAAAACATATTTTTTAAAATGTAATCATGCCTCTTTCTCTGTGGAGTGCAGTTGTGAGCTCAGTTACCATCTCAACGTGGCATCATAGGCACCCACTACCAGTTGATCAGGTGCCTCCCCTGAGGGCTGGAACTTATAGTGTGGGATGAATGAGAGGTTGTATTGAAGGGTGGCTACAGGTTTTCCCTCTTGGAAATCCTATAATTATAGGTGACCACAAACTAGAAAGTGGTTGAGAAACAGCATTTCAATCAGGGGTTACAAAATGAATATCCTTTCTTCATGCCAGGCAGGCCAGCCAGGCAGAGGCCCACATATATCTTTATGACCACCAAGAGTGACTGGCCACTGCGAACTGAGCCCAAGCTGTGCAGTCATCTGAGGGTGATTGTGCCTGAGAAAAGACAGAAAGATGATATTGGGATTAAAGAGTGTTCAAACTCTTTATTGATAAAGTGTCCTTTATCAATAACCCCAGTCACTTTCACCCCCAAAAGACCCACATTTTGGTTTGTTGTGTTTTGGACCAGTTGAGTCTAACATTGGGGCTTTTTATACATTGTGGGCCCAAATAACACTGTGTGGCAGAACTAATGTTTCAGTCAGTATAGCCCTATTTAGCTAATGCCCTTATCTAGGTGAACTGGGCTCCCAGGGCCGGCCAGAAATGGCCGGTGAGAAGTCTGCCAATGCAAGGGAGGCAGTCACAGCCTTTCATTTCTGTCAAATGAAATGAACTTTTAGAAAAAGAGATTTCCTTATTTACCTTGACCTCCTCCCACTGTCAAAAAACACACTTTGGTCCAGATAAAGAATGGCCTCCATTGGAAAAACAAGAGAAATAGCACTTTATTCTGTGGTTTTGAGTTTAGTGGGTCCACTCAGGGGACTTCAGCATCATTTAAGGGGTTTTTTCCCCATGTTTTTTTCACAAGGGTAACTTTAATTTTCACCTTATAGGTTAATTTTAAATTCTTTAACTTCCTCCCACTCTACTCCTATTCCTATTAGGATTAGACTCCACTCTTGTCTAAGGAAAAGTATGAAGAGAAGTGGATGGACTCGAGAGCTCAGCAGATGTAGATTGAAGGATATGGAGATGTTGGAAGGAAGAAGAAAGAATCTGGGAGGATGCCCAGGTTTCTCCAGAGTTCCTCATCCTCTCATTGCTCAGTTTAGCAAGAATAAGTGGTAGCTCTATTTCTGCACAGGAAATCAGCCTCAAAAAAAAAATGTAATTTCCCCTTGATGGTTCAGACACTAAAATTGCATGTGCCTTCATGTAATTCACTAAAAGAAAAATCATGTAAATATGACCATAGGTTTGTAGCAGAAAAAAAGATATAGTCTCAGAGTCCTGATCAGCAGCAGGAGGGCTCTACAAAAGATAGAGACCATTCAAATCCCAAATTCTTCTTAATTAGAAAGATTTGTGTAGATAAAGGTAAAAGTTGCAGATTAGCAATTGGTTTACTTTCTTCTTGCCCTGATGTGCCTTGTGTTTGCTCATTTGAGAATCATCAAGCATTCCTTACTATGTACTCCTCCCACCCCTCCTAAAATGTCCTTTCTATATAGGCATTCCTATTTTGTTTGTAAAAACATGGGCCAAAGCACAGTCCAAAATTTGTGCAAGGACTGCACCACTGGTTTTTTAAATGTTGGCTATTAGAGCTACAAATGGTTGATGTGTGCCTACTACATGATAGCATAGGCATAGAAATGATAAGAATATTGTCCAGTCATTACATCAGTGATTCTCAACTTCCCAGCTTTGGAGGCACCTGAAACAGCATACAAAAATTGTGTTCTGGCCTAACTGGTTTGTCTCAGTGGATCAGCATTGGCCTGCGGACTGAAGGGTCCCAGGTTCGATTTGGGTCGAGGGCATGTATCTTTGTTTCAGGCAAATCCCCAGTAGTGGGTGTTCAGGAGGCAGCCGGTCGATGTTTCTCTCTGATCGATGTTTCTAACTCTCTATTCCTCTCCCTTCTCTCTGAAAAAAAAAAGCAATAGAATACTTTTTTAAAAAAAATGTGTACTACTAGGAAGCTCTAATACTAGCCTAAAGTGAATACCACAAAAGAAAACCTTCAGAAATCTCATCTTTTAGATTATGCGTTTATGTAAATTTGACATTCTACTCCTAAACATAAGTTTGCTTTTTTATTACAATGATAGAAGAAGATGCACTATGCATGTGTTATAGTTTTATGTAACTCCCCACGTGCCCAAATGTAGCCATATCTTGGTGGAAGGAACACTACTTCAAGTTCATGTCCTAAAGACGAGAGTCCTGCTACGCCCTTGATAAGCACAGAATAGGGCTCTGTCCCTCTCACATTGATGACAGCCTATTCCCAACTTCTCCAGTCTGACCGTCTTCCCTCTGTTTGCCAACCTGACCAAAATTTAATCCGTTTTTGGTCTATTTCTATTCACCTTATAACAATCCTTGGCACTGTTTTCTGACTTTGACCTTTAGCTTGCCCCTTCATCCTCATTTTGGAAACTCCCTTTGGCTGCATTGTTTTGATACAATGGTCTCTCCCAGAACCCATCTCTACCTTTGCCATGTCCCTCAGTGTGATACACCCCCATGAGATTCTCCCTGGACCCTGGAGTGAGTACTCCCAAAAAGGTTAATATTTGTCTCACAAGGTGTTAAGATGTCCAAACCTGGCTCAATGTATTTGTTCCCTAGAGCAGTCATAATACATTACCGCAAATTGGGTGACTTGTAGCAACAGAAATTTTTCTCTCACAACTCAGGAAGCCAGAAATCTGAAATCTAGGTGTGAATAGGACCATGCTCCCTCCAAAGTCTCCAAGTGAGAATCCTGCCTTCCCTCTTCCAGCTTCTAGTGGCTGCCAGGAATTGTTGGCATCCCTTAGTTTGTAGCTGATGACTCCAGCCTCTGCCTCCATTCCCACACCATATTCTCCTGTCTGTCTGTATCTCTGCTTTCTCTTTCTTCGAGGGCACCCATCATTGGGTTAGAGCCCACCCTAATCAATATGACCTTATGTTAACTTATTACATGTTCCAAGGCCCTAGTTCCAAATAAGGCCATATTCTAAGGTTCCAGGTGGACATCAATATTGAGGGGACACTGTTAGTACCCCTGCCCTCACTGATTCCTTTTCTGTAGTCTTAGGAAAGGGAGGTATGATGGGCTACATGGTATGTATTGGAACCAGGTTTCTTTAAATAGTTTGATAGTCCATGAAGTTCTTCAACTCTAGTGCCCTCTCAGAGATACCTTCTTATCACTAGATATTGGGTATGCTTTGGGATACCGCAGGCAATCATCACAATTTGTGATATCTCAGGGATGATTCTGCATATCACCTTGCATTTGTTATATATATACTAGAGCAGCGGTTCTCAACCTGTGGGTCACGACCCCTTTGGCGGTTGAACAACCCTTTCACAGGGGTCGCCTAAGACCAACCTGCATATGAGATATTTACATTACTATTCATAACAGTAGCAACATTACAGTTATGAAGTAGCAACAAAAATAATTTTATGGTTGGGTCACAACATGAGGAACTGTATTTAAAGGGCCAGAAGGTTGAGAACCACTGTACTAGAGGCCCGATGCACAAAATTCGTGCGGGGGGGAGGGGGGTAGGCGGGACCCCTTGGGGATGTCTGACTGCCGGTTTAGGCCCGATTGGGATCCCCTTGGTTTGAACCCCTTGCTCCTAACCACCCGCCTGCTTGCTCCTTACTTCCTGCCTGCTCACTCCTTACCACTTGGCTGGCCACTCCTTACTGCCCACCTGCTCGCTCCTTACCACTTTGCTCGCCACTCCTTAGCACTGCCACGGAGGCAGGAGAGGCTCCTGTCACCACTGCTGCACTCACCAGCCATGAGCCCAGCTTCTGGCTGAGCAGTACTCCTGCTGTGGGAGCGCACTGACCACAAGGGGGCAGCTCCTGCATTGAGCATCTGTCCCCTGATGGTCAGTGCGCATCATAGTGACTGGTCATTCTGGTCGTTCTGCCTTAATGGTCACTGGGTTTTTATATGTATAGATATATGGACTATGTCAGGCACACAGCAGAGTCCTGGATGAATCAAGTCCCACACACTCCTGATTACATGGTTTGCCTTAACTGTATGCTAAGCACACCATCTGATCAATGATTGATGTTTACTTCCTCATAGCAAGTGCTCACTAGCTGCTTTTGAACCAAATGCATAAAACAATACCAACAATAGCATTATTACATAACATTCGTTGAGAGTTCCCTATGAATCTAGGCCAACACTGTCTAATAGAAATATAAGCCACATATGCTATTTATATTTAAGAAGCATATTTAATTGATTTTTAGAGACAGGAAGGGACAGAGAGAAAAAAAAATCAATGTGAGAGGGAAACATCAAGCAGTTGTCTCCCACACAGACCCCAACCAGGAATCAAACTCACAACCTGGGTATATGCCCTGACCGGGAATTGAACCCACTAACTTTTGCTGTATGGGATGATGCTCTAACCAACCAATAAGCCACACCAGTCAGGGATACATATGTTATTTTTAAATATTGTGGTAGCTACATTATAAAAAGTAAAAAAAGAAACAGAATAAAATTAATTTCAATAATGTATTTAACCCAATATGTGTTCAATATTATCATTTCAACTCAATATATACAACACAGTATACCTTTAATATTTTAAAATTCTTCATGAGACATTTTAAGTTCTTTTTTTTTCATCTAAGCCTTTAAAATCCAGTGTGCATTATCTATCTACAGTTCCTCTCAGTTCAGACTAGCCACATGTAAGTGTTCAGTAGCTAGCCGTACCTGGCAATACAGTTTCAGGCACTTTGCTAAACACTTTACCAATATTATTTATTTAAATGTCATAACAACCTGCAAATGTGTCCCCATTTTTCAGATGATGAGACTAAGAGAGGTTACATAATTTGCCCAAGGAAACAGATTTAATAATTGGCACAGCTAGGATTCAGTTGTGTTTCTGATAGGGTCCCACGCTCCTAACTGTTGTACCACATAGCCACCTAACCTGGACAGATGAATGGATAGATGAATGTATGGAGTTCTTTGAGGTCATTCCTTGGATCTTGGGTTTTCTATTTTCTTTGCCCCTGGTCTCTCCCCTCCAACAAGCAAGTACACACACACACACACACACACACACACACACGCTGGTCCAATATTTTTCAACCATCCTCAAATTAGTTACCACTGCATCAGATTCACCTGGACTTGCCAGCTTCCCAGGATTCACTCCAATATGATTCTCATCTAGTAAGTTAAGGAGAGCTCATAAATCTACTTTATTAATGTCCCAGACTAGTGATTCGGATGCCCATTATAGCAGTGTTCGCAACCTTGGCTAATATTAGCAGCACCTAGAGCTTTTAACAATACCGTGCTTGGGCTCCATCCACAAACAGTCTGGTATAACTATCTGGGATAGGACCTGAGTGTCAGTGTGTCGACACTGACAGCTGGCGCTGAAAATTCTGCATTGAAGTTTGAGATCCACTCTCATCACACCTCCCTGTTCCTGGCCAGTCTGGATAATTATGCATGATAATGTTGAGAAGAATCCAGAGAAATGAATTGAAAGCCGTGGAGCTTCCAGGTGTCCAGGTGGTTAATTAGGACAACAAGCCAACCTGAAAGTAACATTCAAGCTTTTATTTATTCACTGCAACAAGACAAGCAAGAGGCAGAAAAAGAGGGGGTGGCTCCATTTTTCCCTACAGAATGGCACCAGGTGTATGCAGCACAGATGGGGGATACCCTGAATGAAAGGCTCCTTCTTCTATATGGAGGTACAAGCCAGGGGGATAAAGGGGAAAAGCCTAAAAATGGAAAAGTACTGCCGAAAATGGAGAAAGTGCCTCAGCCACTGCCCCCAATAAAGAGGCCTCTGAATGGACATGCCTGCCTAGGAGTGAAGATATAGGTGTGTACCAGTTAGTAATGCGGATTTTTTTCAACAGATGGAGTTACACATATGTTGATATATATGCGATTTGATATGTATGCTATTTTGTTATATTGACAACAAGCTTTAAAACTTCATATGTCAAATTTTCTGAAGTTGTTAACATCATAGATATTTTTACGCCTAAAACTGTCGAATTTTTATGCCAAAAAAAAGAGCATTTGCGGGAAATTTTAATTCATTACTTTATTTTGAAGAAAAGTGCTGCTGAAAGTTATCGTATACTTCGGGAAGCTTATGGTGAACATGCTCCATCTCAAGATACTTGTGAATGCTGGTTTAAATGCTTTAAAAGTTATGATTTCGATGTGAAAGACAAAGAATATCCAGGTCAACCAAAAAAGTTTGAAGACCAACAATTACATCCAATCCATTATTGGATGAAGATGCATGTCAAACTTCAAAAACAACTTGCAGAAAGATTAAACATTGCTCAGCAAATAATTTCTGATCGTTTACAAGCAATGGGAAAGATTTTAAAGGAAGGAAAATGAGTGCCATATCAATTGAACGAAAGACAAATGGAAAACCAAAAAGTCATCAGTAAAATGTTGCTTCAACGGCACGAAAGTCTTTTTTGCATTCAATTGTGACTGGCGAGGAAAAGTGGATTTATTTTGAGAATCCCAAATGCACAAAATCATGGGTTGATCCAGGTCAACCATCAACATCGACTGCAAGGCCAAATTGCTTCAGAAAGAAGACAATGCTCTGTGTTTGGTGGGATCAGGAAGGTGTGGTGTAGTATGAGCTTCTAAAACCCAGTGAAACCATTAATATTGATCACTACCGACAATAAATAATCAATTTGAACCACGCTTTGATTATAAGACGACCAGAATGGGCCAGAAGACACAGCAAAGTAATTTTGCTTCATGATAATGCACCATCACACACTTCAAAACCAGTTAAAGACACATTAAAAGATCTTGCCTGGGAAGTATCAACCCACCTGCCGTATTCACCAGACCTTGCTCCTTCAGATTACCACTGTTGTGATTGATTGCACACGCACTTTCTGAGCAGCACTTCAAAACATACAAAGAAGTGGAAAATTGAGTCTCTGAATTGTTTGCCTCAAAACAAGAAAAGTTCTATTGGGATGGTATCCACAAATTACCTGAAAGATGGGGGAAATGTGTAGCTAGCGATGGACATTACTTTGAATAAAGCACTTTTGATGTTTCTCTTGAAATTATCGTGTTTTCTTTGATTGCAAAATCCACATTATTAACTGGTACACCTATGCACTTATGAGTATGCCTTGGCCCAGGGGGCTCCTGATCCTTGACTGAACCTCCCTCCAGATAACAGCAATGCAAAGAATTTAGTCTTTGGAATCAAATAGATGGTGATTTGAATCCTGTCTAATATAGTTTCCAGCACATAGTAGGTATATATGTTAAATTTTTCCCCTTCCCCATCTGGAAGTTCAGTTCAAATATGTTAGAAAACTTGAACAAGACACCAGAATATTTGTATTCCAGCCACTGATGTCCTCTGTGACCTTGTTAAGGTGATGTAGGCTCAATGTTCCCTGTCTTCCTCATTCTTCAAATGAGAAGAATGCCAGTCTAGCTCACTTCCCAACTATTGTGGGGATTAAATAAATGAATGTTCATTAATTCATTGTGAAAAGTACAAAGAGCTACCCAACTATTAGGGATCACAGTGGGCCACTGCCCTAATCAATAATCTCTAGGACAGACTTTAGAGCACAAACATGCAGGCAGAAAGAATGCAGAGTGGCTGTTTCCCTGTGCAGGGTCGCTGCTGTGCTGCAGGCATTGACAAGCCTGGAGAACGTGGAGGTCAAATACCAGGAAAATCCTTCATGCAACAGAAGACTTTTGTCAGCAGAGCTGAGCAGAATGCCAAGTCACAGACGGTCCCCTGAAAGCATGGTTAACTTCCTGATCAACATATTGAAGCCCTTTGGAAAAGTCATCACTAACCCTAGACTCCCGGAAGTCTACACTTGGTACATAATCCCCTAAGTCAGTGGTTCTCAACCTTGCTAATGCCTCGACCCTTTAATACAGTTCCTCATGTTGTGACCCAACCATAAAATTATTTTCGTTGCTACTTCATAACTGTAATTTTGCTACTGTTATGAATCATCATGTAAATATCTGATATGCAGGATGTATTTTCATTGTTACAAATTGAACATAATTAAAGCATAGTGATTAATCACAATAACAATGTGTAATTATATATGAGTTTTCCAATGGTCTTAGGTGACCCCTGTGAAAGGGTCATTCTACCCCCAAAGGGGTCGTGACCCACAGGTTGAGAACCGCTGCCCTAAGTCTTCCATGCAAACACTTCATTTTCTAGTCAAGGAAACTGAGGCCCAGATTCTCAGCTAGTTTCAAATCCACATTTCTTTCTACTCTGCCAAATATTTTTTTGCCACATTTGCTTTATGTATACTTCCTCCCCCGCAGCTTTATTCAGGTACACTTGACAAATAAAAATTGTATAGGTTTAAGGTGTACAACATATTTTGATAAATGTATATGTTGTGAAAGTCAAGCTAATTAACATATCCATCAACTCACAGTTACGATTTTACTTTTATTTATGTATTTTTTGTTGAACCATTTGAAAGGAAGTTGCAAATATTGCTCTATCCTTCAGTTCTTTTAGCCTGAATTTCCAAGATAAGGTATTCATAACTACAATGTCATTAACACAACTAAATTAAGACATTCAATAATCACATCCAGTATGGTAGTCCAAAATTTTTTATAACTTTTAAAAACTCCAGGATACATAAAATATATTTCTTACATATCTAGTCCACTTTATTCTGAAATAATGAAAATCGGACCTGCCAAATTTTTTTGTGTGTGATGTAAATTAGGAGTGAGAAATTCCCCAAATCCCCAAACACTTCAATTTAAGTACAGTCCTTACTACACAGAATCCTTTAACCTGGATGCAGGTGGGGGTTGGCCCTCCCCAGGACTTGGAAATATAAACAAAAATGAGGGCAGGATATGGAAGCCCCCTAGACAGCATAATTTATAAAATGAGCATGGTATCTGAGACACTTCGGATGAAAATCACCACAGACATGCCCAACTTTTCATGAAATAGCTAAAAGGAATAAAGTGTTTCTCATTACATTATAGCCTGCAAGGTTTTCATTAAGTTTTTGAAGTTGCCCTGTTTAGTTAAAAGCATTTGGGCTTTTCTGAAATGAGTAATTCTAGAGGTTTAACTTTTCTGTGGTCATTTTAATAGGACCCTGTAAATTTATTCCCCCAAGCTAAACTTTGTCACAGAAGAGGTGCCTGGAGAAACGAGGGAGCCCCATGAGTATGGGTCTTGTGACTCAGTAAGGAGGTGGGAGCCCTCTTTTTCTTTATTCACTAGAATACTGTAACCTTGTTAGAATATTAAGAAAGTTGTGTTCACCCAAACAAACAAATGTAGCTTGCAGGGGGTGGGGATTGGGAAGAGGGATGGAGGCTGCTCATAAACATGTGTGCACACAACCAGTGTAAGCTTGGAGCCGAGCCTCCTCTTCTGACCTGCAAAGCAAACACTTAAAGCCGCTCCTGACCAGTCTCAGGTCTGGTAACTAATTAGAAATAATGCCTCAAGCTTTTATAAATGAGGTACCCTTGCCCTAGCTGGTTTGGCTCAGTGAACAGGGTGTCAGCCTGTGGACTGAAGGGTCCCAGGTTTGATGCCCAGTCAAGGGCACATGACTAGGTTGCAGGCTCCATTCCCAGTAGGGGGCCTGCAGGAGGCAGCCAATCAATTATTCTCTCTCATCATTGATGTTTCTATCTTTCTCTCCCTCTCCCTCTCTGAAATCAGCAATATATACTTATAAATGAGGTACCCTTAGATACCTTCTGTTATAGTTTCAACTGTGGTCCCAAAAAGATAGTCTGAGATCCTATACCGCCGTACCTTATAATGTGACCTCACTCGGAAATGGGGCCTTTGCAGAAGTAATTAGTTAAGATGAGATGAAACTGCAGTAGGTCAGGTACTTAATGGCATATAAGGAGACAGGGACACAGACACTGGCAAGCAACCACAGAGGCAGAGACTGGAATGATACCACTGCAAACCAAAGAACGTCAAAATCACTCACAACCCCAGAGCTGGAACAAAGGCATGCAGCACACTCCCTCGTCCACCTCCTGCCCAGAGCCTTCAGAGAGAGCACAGCCCTGTGGACACCTTGACCTTGGACTTCCAGCCTCCAGAACTGAGAGGGAATAAATTTCTGGGGTTTTAAGCAACTCAATGTGTGGTGCTTTGTTATGGAAGCCCTAGAAACTAATACACCTTCAGACTCCAAGGGCCAAAAACCAGGACTGGGACGAGGATACAAAGAAAAGGAGTATAGGAAGAACCAAGATGGCAGTGTAGGCAAACGTCTGTACTCTCTGCCTCCCACAATCACATCAAAATTACAACTAAAATACAGAACAACCATCATCCAGATCCACCAGAAAGCTGGCTGAATGGAAGTTCTACAACTAGATAAGTAAAGAAGAAAGCACACTGAAACTGGTAGAAGGTGCGGAGGCACGGAACAGGCTGGTTCAGCCACTCACGTGTGCCACTTTTTTAATCAGGAGGGAGATGGTCTCTGTGGAGGCTTCCCAGAAGAGCAAGGGGTCCCAGCCCCACACCAGACGCCCAGCCCAGGGTCCCAGAGCTGGGAAAAGAAGTCCCTATGGGCTGTAAGAACTAGGAGCTGTAAAAACCAGATTGGGACTCAGTGACACAGAGGCTGCTAGAGACCCAGCTGCTCCTCTTAAAAGGCCAGCACACAAGCTGAACTTACAAGCTCCCACTTCCTCTGAGCTCCAGTGGAGGAACTGGATTGTCTGGCATTGGGGCAGGAACTCGAGGTGGCTTTCTCCTAGATGGAGGTGCTCCTCGCAGCAGTCATTGTTCCTATGCTGGGACCTTCCCGGTCGCAGGGCTGACTGGAAGCCAGATCTGTTTGCTCTGCCCGGTGATTCCCTGAGACTCCACCCACGCTGAAAGCTGAAGCTTTTGCATATGAATGGCCAATCCTTGCTTAGGCTAAAACCTGTCAAACAAGCTGCAGCTGGGTCACAAAGCCCCAAGCCTATCAATAAAAGGCCCAAGACCAGGCACCAAGACCAGCCTGCCTTGCTTCATAGCTGGGCCTCGTTTGGGCACTTTCAAACCTGATACAAAAAGGAGGAATCTGAAGATCTCTCTCTTGCTCCTACTGGGGGGCCCCTGCAGTGGCTGACTTTGCACATCCCTGGAGACCCAAGAGCCAGGGGTCAGTATGAGACCATACCAGATTACAACTCTTCACATCCATAAGTAACACACTCAAGGGGCAGACTCCATGAGTACCAAAGCCCCACTGAAGCAAGTCCTGCTCCATAAGGGTGTCTCCTGCACTGCAGCTCTCCCACTGTAGCTGTAGCTGGTCCCCACAGCCAATTGGCCTGGAGGTCAATTCCTCCCAATGATACCAACAGCAATAAAGGCTCAACTACAGCAAGACTGTGCACACAGCCCACGGAGGGGTGCACCTAGAGTGTCCACCTCAGGTGATTGGGGAGGTTGAGCCACTGGACCTTATAGGACACCTACTACACAAGGCCACTCTATCAACTCAAGGAGACTTAGCAGCTCTACCCAATACATAGAAACAAACACAGGGAAGCAGCCAAAATGCAGAGACAAAGAAACATGTCATAAATAAAAGAAATGGAAGAAAGCAAACTACTGGATATAGAGTTGAAAACCATGGTTATAAGGTTACTCAAGAATCTTCTATATTGCCGAAACCGGTTTGGCTCAGTGGATAGAGCATCGGCCTGCGGACTGAAGGGTCCCAGGTCCGATTCCGGTCAAGGGCATGTACCTGGGTTGCGGGCACATCCCCAGTGGGAGATGTGCAGGAAGCAGCTGGTCGATGTTTCTCTCTCATCAATGTTTCTAACTCTCTATCTCTCTCCCTTCCTCTCTGTAAAAAATCAATAAAATATATTTTTAAAAAAAAAGAATCTTCTATAAATCTCCAAGGGACTTAGTGAGACTTTCAAGGATCTTAGTGAGAATGCCAAAAAAAAGAAAAAGAACCAGTCAGAAATTAAGCATACACTGACTGAAATAAAGAATAATATACAGGGATTCAACAGTAGACTAGAGGATCCCGAGAATAAAATCAATGATTTGAAATGTGAGGAAGCAATAAACACCCAACCAGAAGAGCTAAAAAAAAAAAGATTCCAAAAATATGAAGATAGTGTAAGGAGCCTCTGGGACAACTTCAAGCATACCAACATCTGAATTATGAGGGTGCCAGAAGAAAAGAGAGAGCAAGATATTGAAAACCTATTTGAAGAAATAATGACAGAAAACTTCCCCTACCTGGTGAAAAAAATAGACTTACAAACCCAGGAAGCACAGAGAGTCCCAAACAAGAGGAACCCAAAGAGGACTACAATAAGACACATCATAATTAAAATGCCAAGGGGTAAAGACAAAGAGAGAATCTTAAAAGCAGCAAGAGAAAAGCAGTTAGTTACCTACAATGGAGTGCCCATACAATTGTCAGCTGATTTCTCAACAGAAACTAGGCAGGCCAGAAAGGAGTGGCAAGAAATATTCAAACTGATGAATAGCAAGGACCTACAACCAGCAAAGCTATCATTTAGAATTGAAGGTCAGATAAAGAGCTTCACAGACAAGAAAAAGCTAAAGGAGTTCATCACCACCAAACCAGTATTATATGAAATGCTAAAGGGTATTCTTAAGACAAGGAAGAAGAAGAAAAAGAAAAAAGATGAACAACAAAATGTCAACAAATATATATATAAATATATATATATATATATATATATATATATATATATATATATATATCAGGAATTGAATCTAAAAATCAAACAAATAAGAAATCTAATGACAGAATACACTGGTGAATAAAATAGAATCAGAAGCATGGAAATGGAACAGAGTGACGATTCTCAGAGGGAAGGAGGGTGGTGGGAGGGAAAAGATTAAACAAAGATCTTATATGCATTACCTATGGACACAAACAATAGGGTGGTGAAGGCTTGGGGCAGGGAGGGAACCGGGTAGAGGGGAGCTATGAGGTGGGGGGAGGGAAAAGGGACATCTGTAATAATCTCAACAATAAAGATTTAAAAAATTATAAAATAAAAATAAATAAAAAAGAGAGAAAGAAAAGGAGTACAGCCCAATCTGGTTTGGCTCAGTGTATAGCGTGTTTGCCTTCGGACTGAAGGATCCCAGGTTTGATTCTGATCAAGGGCACGTGCCCATGTTGTGGGTAGGGGGTGTGCAGGAGGCAGCTGATCAATGATTCTCTCTCATCATTGATGTTTCTATCTCTCCCTCTCCCTTCTTCTCTGAAATCAATAAAAATATATTTTAAAAAAGAAAAGGAGTACCAAGCAACTCGGCCCATGTCCAGGGCTGCCCTCCCCTGCAGGCTGGGTGCTTAAACTCAGCTTTAAAAATGGTCCCTCCTGTCATGAGTCATGGGGAAAGGGCAAAGCAGGAAGGTCACCTTTATTGCTGACCTGGCATCATAAAAATAATTAGCCTATTGCCACACGTGCTTCAGGAAGGTGATTTGGGCTGTGTGCTGTTCAGCCTGAGGGAGCACACAGACCAGCCAGCCACCAATGCGTCACCTTCAGAGGAAGCGCTGTTGATGAGCAGATATTCCCCTAAACTGTTCTCCGCAGAAGAACACCTTTTCTGCACCAGGTGTGTCCATACCCGGCTCACTGAGAAAACCCCCGGGTGAAGAACAAAGGTCACATTGGTCCGAGTAAGTGGATGTGACAGCTCCAATCTGGTTCCAAAGCCACAGGGCAGCTGGAGGGGCCAGCCTGGGACCAGAAAGGGGCCATGGTCCTGGGAGTCCAGTGGGCAGGTCTTGGGCCTTCAAAGTCATAACTGCAGCTTTGCAGACCTATAAGCATCTAGCAAAGGAAAGGTTCAGTGTTCTGCTCTTAATATGTGTAGTCAGATGCCTCATCAAGTTCTAATAATCAAAGGCTCTCATTCCTTAATTTAAATTCAAGTATGCTTCGTTTTGTGTATACTAGTATATGAAAATAATCATCTCAAAGATAGCACTTTAATTTTCGTTTTCTATTATTTGTTGAAAAGGTACATGCTGTGCTAGCCTGTTAAGCTCAGTTGTAGAAGCGTCAGCCCGAGGACCAAAGGGTCTCCAGTTTGATTCTCATCAAGGGCATGTACTTGGGTTGTAGTTTCGATCTCCGGCCCCCACTGGGGTGGGTCAGGGAGGCAACCAATTCATGTGCATCTCTCTCACATCGATGTTTCTCTCCCTCTCTCTCCCTTCCACTCTTTCTAAAAATCTGAGGGGGAAAAAATATCCTTGTGTAAGGATTAACAAAACAAAAAAAGACAAGATAAATGCTGACCTTGAGCATGGGAACAATAGGACAGGCAGGGTAGATGACAGTTTTCGCCACCATTTCTTCACCCCCTTGACATTCCGGACACCACACTTCAGCTGTATTATGTCTTTCAATCCTTGTCCAAGCCCCTGAGTCAGGGCTTGTGATTAGTCCTGAATGGCAGATGAGGAACTTTTACATGAGTCATCTAACCAAAGTCTCAGAACAAGGTAGAGCAAAGGGGCAATTCCAGCCGAGGTCTGTTTGCCGTCGTATACTGTGTGACATGTGCTTCATCTTTGCAATGGGAAAAAAATCCAAAAACCAGGTCTGTGAGTGAGTCTCCCTGGACCTCAGGGACATTCTCTCTCCTCTCTTCCCAGGGCAGGTAAGGATTTGTAAACTGTAAAGTGCCATCTTCCAGCAATGAACAAGTTTCTCTTTTGCCTTCTCTTGGCATGTGCCCAGCAGGCACTTTTCCTGCTTCAGAAGGAGTTTGGGCAATGCCAGCTGGGTGGGTGATCCATAAGGCAGGCCTGATGAGTTGGGCGATCGGATTTTAATACCCAGTTGGTAGCAAGGGTTGGAGAATGAAGTGGATTCTCTGCCTGACATGGGGACAGAGAGCAGAGAAAGCGTCTAGGAAAACATGGTAGTTAAATCAACACAATCATGGTACTGAGTTAACTGCTTTGAACAAAAAGCAACTCATTTAGGATTGTTGGAGATATCTCTTCACACACACCCCCCAATTGGGACAAATGAAACTCACTCACCTGCTTTTAAATAAAAAATAGGTAATTTCATTCAATAAGTTCCACAAATGGATAAACAAATTATGGTACAGCCATTGATTGGAATAGTATAACCTCATTAAAAGTCATATTTCCAGAATATTTCGTTGAAATGGGATAAAAATTAATGAGACAGTGCTAACAAGAGAAGCATAAGCATAAAAAATGAGATCCCAAGGTGCCTCTAAAATAGAATCTTACTTCTTTAAAACAGATGAATTTCTATGTATTTGAAAGGAAAAGAGATTGGAAAGAAATACCTACCCAATGGTTAAAAGTGATTAGCTCTGGGTGAAGTATCAGTACTTGATTTTATTTTTACTTTACAGTTTTCTGTATTTTTAAACACATTTTACAAGGGTCATGTAATATTTTATAGCAAGAAGAATGATATTTTTAAATAATTTTAGCAAATACTAAGAGTATTGAACAGGGAATCACAAAAGCCTGGTTTCTGTTTTGACTACGTCAAATCCCTGCTCCAACTTATGTCTTGGTCTCCTCATCTACAAAACACAGAGGCTGTTCTTAATTAAATCTAGGCTCAGTGTTTCCATTATGTACTGTGGCCAATTAGTGACTGTAGGAGAGTGGGCAACTGAGAGGAGTCAGAGACACAGAGGAGTCAGAGAAGAAGAAAAAGAAAGCTGAGAAGTGAGGGATGCAGACAAAGCACATGTGGACTCAGAAGGTTTTGAAGACAAATGATGTTGTTAAGTCACCACCTCCCCTGCATTTAAAAGTCACCCTCGTGTGGAACTTTGATTATTCACAAATCTTCATCTGCTTTAATTATTAAACCTCTAAACATCTTGCCCGATGACTTCACCACACAGACTCATCCAGATGGAAATTACCTCTGTGCTAATGCAGGAGTGACTAGAGCAGCGGTTCGCAACCTGTGGGTCGAGACCCCTTTGGGGGTAGAACGACCCTTTCACAGGGGTCACCTAAGACCATCGGAAAACACATATATAATTACATATTGTTTTTATGATTAATCCCTATGCTTTAATTATGTTCAATTTGTAACAATGAAAATACATCCTGCATATCAGATATTTACATGACGATTCATAACAGTAGCAAAATTACAGTTATGAAGTAGCAACGAAAATAATTTTATGGTTGGGTGTCACCACAACATGAGGAACTGTATTAAAGGGTCTCGGCATTAGGAAGGTTGAGAACCACTGGACTAGAGGAATGTGATGAACTCAAATTGAAATCTGGATCTAGTGCCTTGGGCTGAAAATGAGTCACCCTTGGAGTAAAGTAATTATCTGCCCACTTTACCTTTAACCTTGGGTTTATGTGGAAAATAATTCAGTTAAAGATGGTACTGATTAACTCCATTCCACTGAACACCCACGGGTCCTTTCTCTCCAGACCCCTGGGCACTAGTGACTTGGGGACAAAGCTTCCTCCTGTCTGATGGTTACCAAGGCCTCAATGCTCTCAGAAGCACAAGGTGGGAAACAGTCACAGTCACTCTGCTAATAAAACTGAGATCTCCATTGTCTGCTTCTATGTCCTTCAGAGCATCACAACACAGAACACACTGAATAAATACCTTACCTCTGGAGGGACCATACTGTTTCAAGCCCACAGAACTTCATGGAAAATCAGAGGCCATCAAAATCAGGGGACAGGTGTGGCAGGTCTTCTGTGAGAAGCCACAGAATGACTGGACCACTGGACTCTCAGAATAAACTCTTCCATTCCTCACAAGTACACACCACTTTAGAGTCTACAATAATTCACAACCCTGGGGTAGGCAGGAAAGCATAGGTGCCTCCAATCCAGCCTACCACACCCCCAACAGACATCACTAATCAATGTCGATTCTCCTCTTTGGGCAGAGATAAGGTCTGGGAATCCTCATTAGTCCAGGGCTCTGTGTATGATTTATGGACAAGAGAAAATGGACCCTATCTGTTATCCCCACACTGAGCTTCAAGTTCACAGAGGGACTTAAATGGTTTTGTGCTTGACCAGAGAAGCCAAAGGTATAGATGGTGCCCGTACTCTGGCCAGTCTATCTGCTACTCAGAGATGGCCTGGGCCTCCCACTGCATTGAGTGAATTTGCTCCCTCCCCACCCTCCCCCCACCCTCACCTCCAAGCAAGAGAGGTCTGGTTTGTGATCCTGAAGTGCCGACCGCTCAGGTCTGATCAGCCCCACTGCCCAGTTCATGTTCATTTGCCACCAGGACAGTGTCAGAATTTTTCTTTTCTTTTTTTTTCTTTTTCTTTTTTTTTTTCTTTTGCTTTTTCAAAATTACTTACATTATCTTTATTGATGCAGTGTAATCAGTAAAATACACCCATCATCCAGGTGATGAGTTTTGCCAATTGTACATCCCCATGCCACCACCACCCAAAAGGCATACACGTTTTTCACTCTCTCTGAACTTTCTGGTGGAATATTTCTCGTCACGGTGAAAAACCAACAAAACTCTGATTCCTTTATTTGGATGGGGTCAGGTACCTCACTGGCTTGTTAAACTGCACTCTTGCAAGAGACTATTCCAACTCCAGCTATAACCTCCAACAGCACCTTGTAATTTTCTGTCTAAAACAAAGAAAACTCCATTACGTTTCTTGTCCCTGAGCTATTGAGTTTTGTCTCCCAAGGCTTCATTGACCCTCTAAAGGTTTTTTATGTTTCCTATATCCTGGCTCCTCCACTTATTTATCGAAGTACCACTTTTTCAGAAGAGACTGTGTAATTCCTTTTATAGGATTGGGCTCAAATCCTCTATATTAGGAACCTGGTGGGAAGGCTGTAAACTCAGGAGATTGTGGTAGGTATAGTGCGTGGGACTTGCTGCAATATTTTTTGTGTGTATCATTCCCTGTAATGTCATATGTTATTAGAGTCGGTGACTTAAAATCCATCTGCATCTCGACCTGTGGGATCAGTGATATGCTCCACATAAGCCTCCCACCCTACTCCAAATTTTTATCAAATTCATCAACCCCAGAGAAAGGAGAAATGTTTGTTAGAAATTCGACAAAGACTTATGAACTGGCTTCCACTATTAATAAAGCAGAGTCATTTTGCCAAATGATGAAGGATATGCCAGGTTCTGTTGCTGTAGATATTTGTCAATCCGTGTGCCCACACTAGTTAAAAAGGAAACATTTTCAGGTATTTCCATGTATTAGCCAGCAGTGACCTGGACAGTATAACCTGAAAGACACCTGACCTGATTCATCTAAAAGGAGACAGACTTGGACTAAGGCATCAAGGAGCCCTTACTGCTTCGCCATCACACTACAGAGATTCACTGCTTCTTGCCTAGATTATTTCAGTAGCCTCCTAACTGGTCTCCTGCCACTGGTCTCAACCACCTTCATCCTCTCTACCATTGACAATGTGCTCTTTCCCCTTCATTCTCTGACAAAGGGCTCCCTGCGTAATTCTGTAATGGCTTCCCCATTCCCCATAGTGTCCACACTCTCAGGTGTTGTTCACGATCTCCATAGAGTGGTTCACCTCTTCCTGCCTCCTCTGTACACTCCTCCTTACACACCCCAGTGTTCCCTTCTGCCACCTGCAGGCCACGCCAAGGACAACTCTCGGGCGCCATTCGCCAGGACCCCCTTACATTTGCAGCTGCTTCTTCCTCTTCTCAGTCTAGTTAATTCTGCATCATCACAAGTTCACTTAGATGTCATTTCCTCTGAAACTCTTCCCAAACACTAAGCTCAGGTCTCCTCCTCAGCAGCCAGTAACCCCTGCCAAAGCCTCTTCAGCTGATGCATCCCCGGCGCCAGGGGCACCATTCACATTGAACACAATAACAGCGGAACTCCTGGGACCTGTGCAACTTGGTGGCTTTGAGCCTTTGCACCTGAGTTGCTGGCTGACCTGTCTCCCACACCAACCCCCACGTCCCCCATAGCACATCTTCCACTTGTAGCCGGGCCACAGTTCTATTTCAGAACCTCCCTTCTCTGCTGGGAATCCTCGGGTTCTCCTCTGGATCTGCCCGTCCTTTTGAACCTATTTACTACCTAAAAGTAACCCCCTTTGGAGACCATATGTTTGAGGAGTTGAACGTGTTTGTTTTGCCAATAGTTTTCAAGCTCAGCTTCTCCTGGGTCAGGATCCTGTATGATAAGGACGGGCAGCACCATTCCCACACAGCTCCAATTCCCAAAACTCTACCCCGGCCAGAGTCTCAGGTCTCAGCTCACTGCCCAGAAGAAGTTAGCCACATGGTAGGAAGAGTTTGGGACCCTCTGTCCCTTCTGTCTCAGCCGCAGCTCCTTGCAGACAATGGTCACACCTTCTATTTCTTTAAAACGTTTCTGTCTCCCCAAAATGGCTAAATCACAAGGTGTACAAAGTAAATAACTCATTTGATGTTGTTAGGGGAATGTATTTATAAATGAATGAATAATTTGGAGCTGAGATATATATCTATGTATTCTTAAAATAATAAACAAAAATTAAACCCAAACCATTTGAAGCATAAAGAATCTGTGAGCTATTTTGTTGATTGTATTATTAAACCTTTTCTGTGAACCTGAGAGACTGATTAACCAAAAACCTGGAACAATGAATCACACAAATGCCTGTGTGGGTTCCCATAACCGATAGACCATCTTTCTAACAGAGAGCATCCTCCCCAGTGGATCAGGTTGTCATTTCCCTTAGGTTGAGTGTAGCAGGTTCTCAGCTTATTCCCAGAGACAAAAAAGAGGGAAACCTCTCACAATCATCTGCTGATGGGCCACGGGAGGGCAGTGATGGGAACGGTGGACAGAGAGAGGCTTAGGTCACATTTCCTGTAGGTACAAGAAGGCCATTCTTGGCTTTTGACCTTGGTCCTACAGTAAACCTGAGTCTGCAGCTCTCTGGGACAGCCCACAGCCTTAGAGAATCAATCTGCTGGGTTGAGTTTTTCTTTGTTTAAAAAAAAATCAACTTTGTCTTTTGAAACCTCTAATGGCCAAGTGAAATAATTTGTCCCTCACTCAGGAGTTCCCACACGGCCAGGTAATTGTAGGCGGCTGAGATATCTGCCGTGCATCTCTGTTTGGTCAAGTTTCAGATCATATTCCGTTCTTAATCTTTCATCATAAATCAGTTCTTCTGGCCTTTTAATCACTCTCGTTGCATGTTCCAAATGGGTTCCCAGGCCATAAATCAATTAGGAAATGTCTTTAAAGTGCTTTAAAAAATAAAAAGTGTGGGTAAGTGCAGCCCATTACAGAAGCAGGGCGGCGTGCTTGAAAGCGAAACTGGTGTTCAAGGTGCAACCTCTGCATTCACCGGAGCTTGTTTCTAATAAATTTCACAGGAATCTCACAGAGGTGGATTGATTTATTTTCTCCTTTGATATTTCTCTTATTTCTCCGAAGCAAAACCAAATCATATTTCTTTGAGATATTTGTTTGGGTTGAAGGATAAGGACAGCCTTGCTTTTCCAGCAGGAGATTGTATTTGGACAGAGAACTTGCTGAAGGCCAACGCAGAAAACAAAGACATGATCCACAGGGGAGACTGCAGTGATTCCACCAATGGAGACCTTCAGGAAAATAAGCCAACAAGCAAAAAGAGAAGACACTTGAATTAAGACCAGGGATAACACATAGGCTTCAAGTTAAATTGAATTTTGATCAGTTCTGCTCAATAGATAGCAGCTGCCTATAAAGATGGTTTTAAAAGAAAGTGGACGTCATGTCCAGTGGGAAGTATGATCAATAAGCTATGTCTGCCCAGCCAGTGTTGCTAGTGGTTGAGCATCAACCCATGAACCAGGAGGTCATGTTCAATTCCAGTCAGTGTGCATGTCCAGGTTTCAGGCTCTATCCTTGGTCAGGGGCATGCATCAGGCAACCAATCCATGTTTCTATCTCATCACTGCTTCTATCTCACTCTCCCTTCCTCTCTCTAAAAAATCAATAAAATATATTGAAAACAACAACAACACTTGTATTCCTTTAACATAAAAAATAATAATACTAATAAATAAGCTATGTCTTCTCTGAATGTGGAGGAGGCAGATGGAGGCATGCTCGTAACCTATCTGACATCAGGCATTAGACAACCTAAAGGCAAGACTTGACTCGTAGGTGATGATCTGACACATGACAGGCGCTCTCCTCTAAAAGATTCCAGATTTTGATTAACACGACCTCACAGTGTGTTTACATTCCACAGGGGACACGTGGCCCACTTGCTGACATGAACTGCCTGACCACAATGTGTAGAGATCAGTGATAAGTTCTTGGAAGTGGTGACAGAATACATTACATTTGTATCAGACCTTAAGTTAACAAATGTTTACATCCATGCTTTCTTATTTAACATTCATTCTATTTTCAATAAGTAAGTATTGCTCCCACTGGGAAGCCAGGTAGTGTACTATGAGTTAGATATAATTGGTAAATTAAAAATAAAATATAGCCCCTGCCTCTTTGGAGTTTATATACCCATAAAGAATAGGGGGGGGAGAAGAGGTGTGTATAAACTTCAATTTGAAGATGAGAAGACTGATGCTTAAATACCATATATAACTCGTCCATGAAAAAAAAAGGCATATGGAGGAAACAGGACTTTTGCCCAAGGCTGCCAGTATAATTTCTCTCTGTTTTTTCCTGGGCTATTCCATTTTTCACGTGAGCCTCGATCCCAGAGCTGCAGCCTTCTGGTTTTGCTGCTCCTACAATGCTGATGATCACTTATTTCCTCGGTAATGGTGATCTGCAGCTCTATCGATGCCATGAGGGCTTCCCCAGCAATATCTTTAATCCCACAGCACCTGAGGACTCCTTCAGAAAATGGTGCACTGGATCTGGAATGGAGAAGAGGGCTTCACAAGCAAGGTGGAGTCAAGCCAGACTTCAGACCAAAGATAAGGGCCAAGGTAGAGAGGACATGAAAAGTCATTGCAAGTGGAGGGGGTGAAAGAATAAGAAGAAAAAATGTCATGAACTACATGTGAAGGAATAAAATCATAAAACAAACAAGTGATTTCAGAAGCAATGAGTAGACAAGTTTGGTTCAACCAAAGAAAAAACAAAATATTTATTTAGTGTCTATGTGCCATAGGCACTGAAACATTATTTCATTTAATTCTCACAACAACTACATAAACAAGGAAGGCAGACCTCTTGCCTCATTACAGGTAGGATAACAAATACCAACTGCTATTAGGTAGCTTGCCCAAGGTCATGGATAGTAAGTGTCATAACTAGTATTCACAACAGGTATTTCCATCTCCATATCCGGAGTTCCCTCTGCTCAAAGCATTCCTGGTCAAGTCTGCAAGGTACTCAGAGCACTAGAGAGAGATACTGCGGAAACAGGGAAAGCAGGCATCAAAATTGGTCTGGAGAGGACCAATTGTCTTTGCCAATTTGATAACATTGCTGTTACCTATTCTTCCCTGATAGGTAATGTGTTTGGAGAAAGATGAGAGACAACTCTTTCAACAAATTCAAGCATTTTGTCTTCCAAAAAAGGAATACCTGACTACTTCTACTTTGAGGAATGCTAAAAACCTAGAAATGGATTCCTCATAGGTTGTCTGTTTTCTCCAAAGTCATTTCTCTTCCTGCCCCTTTGCCTTTTGCCAAAAATTCAATGTTGACCCCCTCTCTCTCATCCTTCAGAATTTCAACTTCATTCATTCACATCCACCATCCTCTGCAAGGCCACAGGCACCAGAGGAAGCAAGATGTAACCCCAACCTTAGCAGATGACTACTGCTTAATCCAAGCCAGTCATGGTGGCCCCATTGCCCAATATGGACTTAGGCAAGAGCATGTGATACAATTGGGCCACTGTAACATGAGGATGAGTCTGCTAGGAAGCTTCTGGAAGAGGGTTCTTCACTCTTAAGATGATACAAGGAAGAAATGGCCTCTACCGCCTCTGGATAACTTTCTATCTGTGATGCCTGGAGTTGTGGCACCCATGTTGCCAACATGAGGAGACCAGGCTAAGGACAGATCACCTTTACCAATTTCACAGTGTTGCTCTCCTCTATTCTTGTCTGACATGTGACATACGGAGTGGAAGATGGTTCTTTCTGCTGATTCATGGTGCCTGACAGAGGGTTTCTTTGCCAGGTTTGACAAATAAGAGGTTCTTAAAATGAAGTATGAGCCACAGAGGAATAGGGCAGAAGGAAAACAACATTATAAGAAGGATCACTTTAGTTATTAAATGGGTCCCACATAACGTCTGTTGAGAGGAAGGAAAAAATAATGAAATATAGGATTTTTTTATTGTTCAACCATCCTTCTTGAATACAACACCACTGAGAAACTAGACCACAATGCTCAGAGTCTCAATAGCATGAAAGCAGGCCTAAAGGAAATGAGTCACGACACAGCAGCAGCTGTTGTTTGCATATTTGTTGATTTTGCGCAGACTCTTCACTATACAACAGGGGTCGGCACGCCACAGCCCCAGGGTGAAATACAGCTTGCTGCCTAGTTGTGTAAATAAAGTTTTGTTGGGATACAGCCAACCCCGCTTGTTTACACGTTGTCCGTGGTTGCCTTTTTGCTAAAATGTCAGAGTTGAGTAATTGCAGCAGAGACTTCATGGCTCACAAAGCTGAAATTTTTGTCCTCCAGTCCTTTGCAGAAAGTTTGCTCCCCCCCCCCGCCCGCCCCCTCCCCGACTTAGAAGGAAGAGAACCAAACCGACAGACTGAGTACACAAATGAACACTGGCCACACCGCATAGAAAAATGACCCATGTGAATCCATTTGAATTCTGATTCGCGGTCTACAGCAGCAGGCCCATACAACCGAACCATTACCTACAGTAACCTGCACAGGAAACCCACCCGCTCCCTATACATCAAACTTGTAGAAAGTGAGACACTATCTAACAACAGGTCCAAGAAGTCAGATGTTGACTCCTGTAACATCGGTATGTATTTGTCTGTAAAGCCCCAAACAGGCAGGACTTTACTAATAACTGCTAGCTTTCCTAATTTCTTTTATTGATTTTAGAGCGAGAGGAAGGGAGAGAAAGAGAGAGAGGGAAACATCGATTTGTTGTTCTGCTTATTTATGCATTCATTGGTTATTTCTTGTATGTCCACTGACGGGGATCAAACCCACAACCTTGGCGTATGGGGCAATGCTCTAACCAACTAAACTACCCGGCCAGGGCTAGCTTTCCTAATTTTTGTCCCCATTTCTAAGTTAGGACCCACCAGAGTTAGTCAAAAATGTACTACTAAGCAATTGCTTAGGATGCCCCAGTTCCAGTTGTCCCTCCCAGAGGTTCCTCATACCAACAGCCTCCAATCAGGGCTCACAGGAAGCCTTCCCTTTTCCATGGGAAAGCTTTCCACTCCTCTGCCTGCCCCTGAGTCTCTTTCAAAATATAAGTGATGGTGGCTGACTCCTTTGCTATACCAAGTTCAGAAGAAAAAAAAACAGCCTGTTTTTCTCATTTGATTGATCTCCAGTTATTTCCACAGAATTTGGAATTAAAGGATCTGAGTCCTAATCCTGGATCTGCCACTCATTCCATCTGTGACACTAAATACTCAACTCATCTGTTTGAAAAAGGAAATTAAAGAGGCAGGGTATCTACCCCTAGGAGCTCATTGGCCATTTACATTTTAAGGGTAAGACTAAATCATACTAGAAATATGTGCAAAGGAAAGAGGCAACTCTGGGGAAGGAGCAACAGCTTGGATTGGGTCATACATCTAGGACTTGCCTGGCATTGATTAATTGATAATCACTGTTATCTTTGACCACTATTAATATAGTCACTAGGAAAATATATTTCCCCTACATTCACAAATTTCTTCCTTTCCAAGCAAAATGTAAGCCACTCATCTCAAAATATGGAGAAGTCATTTGTTTGAAAATCCAATTTCACAAATGGCTCATTTGTTAAAGTAATATTTTAATGGACCTGGATTCAAATGCTCTTTTCTAAAGTTTCCATTAGTGGCATCATTTGAGTTTGTCCAAAGCACTGTCTAGTTTGCTTCGTGGATGTTTAGCAATTTCCACAAATGATGATACAATTTTGAATGTTTTGAATGTCTTTCATCTTTTGCAGTACACTTACTTGATTTATGGTGTGTAAAATAAAACACTAATTGTACAGAATTTTCACAGATCTCACTGGGTACCTTCAGTAATATTATCATAGTTGTATTGCCCATGAGTATTCTACAAATGTCTTTATGTAAGTCCTAAACATGCTCATTGTTAAAATAGACTTTTAAAGCTACAGTTTCTATTAATTAAAAAGGCAACATATGAATATTTGTTTGAATTTTTTAGCTTTAATCCAAATGTTATGTCACATATAAGCAAAGCCTATATTGTCAAATCTGTAATATTCCAGATTGTCCATAAATGCAAGTTGAAAGGTACACTGGACAGTGTCAGGAGTCCTGCCTTCCTGTCTGGAATCTATCCTTCACTGTCTGAGCCAGCTCCAGCAAATAGCATCATGCCTTGGGATCCCTATTTCCTCTCTTATAGGCTATCACTAGGGTTCATGTCAAGACCAAAAAGCTATCATCAGTGAGCTCCATAGATTTTCAGAAGTACTGGTGGAAAATGACATTTTCCAGATGCTCGACTGGATGGCTTCCATCCCAGAGGAAGCCTGAACTCATAGAATTTCGACAAGTTACGCTGGAGGAGCATTGGAGCCCGAGTGGAATCCAGGAAGACCCCTGCCCAAGGGCTGTGCTTTGTTAGTATTGTTTCACAATCCTATGTTAGCAGCCTCGGCAAAGACTAGGATGGTGAAAAGGGTCAATGAGGGGAAGGAAGGCCTTGACTCAGCCATTCATAGAGCAAGGACTGAGCTAACTTCTGGGGGTTTTGGAGTAAGCAAGACACAGCCCCTCCAGATATCCACAGCAAGTGAGGAGATAAACACTTTGCAAATGAACACAGACCACTCACTTGACCTTGATCTCATTGCAGGATCCATTTGGAAAAGAAATGTTGTGTTCTTGTTATCCTAAGTAGTCAGGTGGTCACCAGCAATAGATCTAGAACCACACCTTCTGGGCCCAAATCCCCTTTCTTCCACTTATTGATTCTGTGATCTTGAGCATTGCCTAAAGGCCCTGTGCCTCGGGTTGTTTCTTGTCTGTAAAGCAAGGATAATAGTAATACCTAGCTCATGGAGTTTTCTGAGGACTTCAAAAGATGCCTAGCACATTGTAAGCACTCTTTAACTATTGCTAACTACTAGTTCCCATTTTACTGAGCATTGTCTATATGTGTACATGCATGATGTCAATTAATCTTCACTGAAGTAGGTCCTACTATTCCCATTTTGTAAATAAAGTGAGGCTTACACAGCTTTGGTGAGACCACGATTCAAACTAGTCAGTCTGACCCTAGTGTTAACACTAAAATGTATAACATTTGGGGGGATAAAGATAATGTATACAGCTGCTTTAACCATAATAGGTTGCTATTTCACATTAGAATCCCCAATAACATCCATCTTTTTAAAATATAGTTATTAGAAAACTATAGTTTCAAAATACAAGTGATGCAAATATTTTCATTTCCCACAAGAGGGCCAACAAAACACTGTAAGGTTCATCTAGTAATATACAACAATCTAAATTAATAATGATGAAACAAAACAAGCTGTCATCTATATTTGACAAGTATGAATAACAGCATGAGAAAAGCACAACCAGCAGACATCCCTGATGATACCTAATAACTAAACATCCTCCCAAATACAGTGGGAGTGCCCACAGCTGGGTTCCCTCCTGAACACCTTCCCCAGGCCCTTGTACTGGTAAATTTCAATTTCTAAAGGCTAAAATTTAATATCTCTTATTGACTCACCTAAAATAAGTGAGGCATTTTCTTGTAGAAAAGAAATGAGGGAAAGAGAGAGAAAGGAAGGGAGGAAAGGAAGAAGAGAGAAAAAACTTATGTAATTTGCATTATCCACCAACAAGAAGTAAAGGATATTCTCCAAATTGTTTCTGAATCTTTCTTCTCAAAGTCTAGGGTATAATCCTGACTATGTTTATCTCATCTTCTCACTGGATCTTATAAATTCTCTGAGACCATGGTCACCTTATTCCATGTATCTGTATTTATATCCTCACCCTATGCTCTGCTAGCCCTTTTCCCCCCTTGGGCCCTCCAATTTCCATAAGGAGTGTGTCTGTCTTTTTTTTTTTTTTTAGATTACTTCCACACATAATAGGTATATTCCCTTTATGTTAGCATTGTACCAATATTGAATTCCACCCAAGTCTTGGAGATTCTAAAATATCCCATCTACTACCTTTGTCATTCGTTTCTTTTATTTCTCATAATCTGCTCATTTGTATGGAGATTCTGAGACCATAATTCCCATCCTTCTCTAAAATTGTACTTTCCTATAAGTCCCCAGGCACATTCTGCACCTCCATTCTTCTCTCTGAGTCATGCTTATTATCTGTCATCCAAAGCAATTACTTTCCTGAGTGTTTCTCCCTTCTCATAGGTATTAGTTTCCTGGGGCTGCCTAAACAAAGTTCCACAAACCCAGCGCTTTAAATGACAGAACTGCATTGTCTCACAGTCCTAGAAATACAATATCCAGATGTTTGCAAGGTTAGCTCCTCCCACGGGCTCTAAAGGACAGCCTATCCCAGGCCTCTCTCCGGTTCCTGGTGGTTGCCAGCAATCCTCAGTGTTCCTTGGAGAGTAGACGCAGCACCCCAACCTCTGCCTCCCTCTTCAGGTGGCCACCTTTTCCCTGTGTCTCTGTGTCTTCATGCAGCCTTCTTATAAAAATACCAGCCATGGGTTAAGGCTACCCTAACTCAGTAGGGCATCATCTTAACTAATAATCCACAAAGATCCAGTTTCCAGATAAAGTCACATTCACAGGTACCAGAGTTAAGACCTCAACATACCTTTTTGAAGAGACACAATTCAACCCACGGTACCATTTCTATTCAGTTTGGATTCTGTGTTCCAGTCACTTGGACTGCAGAACTAATAACCTGTTCTCTCTTAGGGCTGGAGCCAGCCCAAGAAGCCATCATCATCTCCTCCTTAGCTAAGGATGCCAATCCCCTTATTCATCCCCATCTACACAGCCTGCTTTGCCTTTTCTATTGTGACACTCCATTCTAAGATCAAAATTTGTATCTGAAGAAATTATGAAACCCACCTGTGTTCTCAAGTTCTCCACCTTTCTGGAGACCTTTCCCTGATGGTGCTGTTCTTCTACACATGAGTATAAGGTGCAGCAGGCCCTTGGTCACCCACTAAGTATACCCATCAGGAAGACAGCCATGTTCCATGTGCCCAGATAGACATACCTGACTATAGATGAATCCTGGCTCTGCCATTTACCACTGTGTGACCATAAACCAGATACTCAACAAATGAAGTTACTAGTAATACTAGTCATAGGATTATTATGAACATTAAAATAATGATATTAAATGTTTAGTTTGATATCTATTATGGGTCCCTCCAAAATTTATATGTTGAAGTCCAAATCCCCAGCACCTCAGAATGTGACTGTATTTGAAGATGGGGCCTTTATTTTTTTAGATATATTTTATTGGTTTTTTTACAGAGAGGAAGGGAGAGGGATAGAGAGTTAGAAACATCGATGAGAGAGAAACATCGATCAGCTGCCTCCTGCACACCCCCAACTGGGGATGTACCAGCAACCAAGGTACATGTCCTTGACCAGAATCGAACCTGGGACCCTTCAGTCCACAGACCAACGCTCTATCCACTGAGCCAAACTGGTTAGGGCGAAGATGGGGCCTCTAAAGAGGTGATTAAGTGGGGAGAACGTAGATGGCAGCAAAAGTAAACACTGATACTTGCCACCTCCCACAACCACATCAAAATTGCAACTAAAATACAGAACAACCATTATTCAGAACCGCCTAAAATCTGGCTGAATGGAAGTCCTACAGATAAATAAGTAAAGAATAAAGCACATTGAAACTGGTAGGAGGTGCTGAGGCATGAAACAGGCTGGTCCTACACCCACGTGTGGCGTGTTTTTAATCAGGAGGGAGATCATCTCTGCAGAGACTGCCCATGAGAAGCACGTTCCAGTGCTGAGAAGAGAAGTCCCATAACTTAAGGCTGTAAAACCCACCGGGAATTGTGTCTGAGTGACATGGGGTTGTGGGAGTCCCAGGCAGATCCTCTTAAAGGGCCAGCACACTGACTTACTCAAACTCTCTCCCTCTGAGCTCCAGCACTGGGGCAGTGGCTTGGAGTGATCCAGGGACATACCAGGAGAAATTGGATTGTCTGGCACTGGGGCAAGACCAATTTACATTCCCACCAGCAATGTACAGGGTTCTAGTTTCTCCACATTCTCATCAGCATTTATTATTTTCTTTTGGATAATGGCCATTGTAACAAGTGTGAGGTGGAATCTCATTGTTGTTTTTATTTGCATTTCTCTGATGAGTAGTGATATTGAGCACCTTTTCCTATACATTTTGGGCATTCATATGTTTTCGTTGAAGAAATATCTATTCAGAGCCTTCCTCATTTTTTAAAAAAATTTTCTTCCTCTATTTTTTAATCAGGTTATTTGGGGAGGGTGCTATTGAATTGTTTGAATTTCTTATATATTTTGGATATTAACCCCTATCAGATGTGCTTACCTTCCTCCCCCATCTATCAAAATCCAAATGTATTTCAAAGCTTTGCTAAAATTTTACCTTGTGGATGACAGCTTCCACTGGGAGTCATCTGCCCTTCTCCACCACATCCCAGAAACCAAGACAGACTCTGGATCCCCCAAGACATTTGCCTCCTCTGTGTTGCTGAGCACAGCCCCCCAGATCCATGATCCATTCTTTCCAAAATGAAGCATAGAAAACATAAGCTGCATCCTGAAGTAGAGATGAGGGAATGCCAAGACACTGCTCACTTATATTTGCTACTTTGGCAAAACACAAAGCAGGAAACCCTTACAACCTGCATTCCAAATCCAACTGCATTGATAGGGATAGAATTCTACCAACCTTTCCAAGAAATGTGCATCCCTCAGGCACAGTGAGAAAACATCCTCCTCTATCAGGACCTCCAATTCTCAACTTCCCCTGTGCAAAGAGAAATGAAGAGGTTCCAGAGAGGAACGACATAGGGGCCCACAGCCCAAATCACCTCTGCAGGACTGGAGAACCAAGGCTGACATGGCTTTGAAGAGTAACTCAAAGAAGAAACTGGAGAAACTCAAAGTATTATCAGAGACAAGCTGCAAAATTCTGCAGTTCAGTATGCCCTGTCCCACACACACCGAGGCACTTAGGGGACCCCACCTAAGTGTCGTGTCCCAGACAGGAGACAAACCCCTTAACCATGTGGCCTGCATTTAAATCTCAGCCCCACTGGTACTTAACCTTTCCAAAAACAGTCATACAAGTGAACATTAATCGAGTTTTCACCATGTGCTAGGCACTGTGCCGGGCACCATGCAACGGGATTCAATGGGTTAATTACATAAAGCTCTTGGTTCAGATTTCAGCACGGAGTAAGCATTTACAACACTCAGTGGCAGTGGTTGTTAAGAAAGACGTCATCCCTATAGCCTGTGGTCAGAAGAATTAGCAGATTTGTTATTTATCAGAAGTTCAAGCACCAGCTTTGTTCCCCACCAGCTGTGTGACCTTGACTAAACTTCTGAAGTATCTCAACCTTCACTTCTCTGATCTTCCAAGCATGCGTAACAATCTCTGCTCTCCAAGGTCATTGGAGACCCAAGTGGCATCTTGGAGATGAATAGGCTGTGAACCTCATTGCACTATGTGTATTGAGGAGATGATTCTGATTACTGCCCTCACCACTGGGTTATTTTCTGCCCCTATTCCCACAGTAATGTTTAAGGGAAGAGGCAAAACACACCCAGCCTCCCTAGGGGTAAGTACATGGTGGCAAGCTATTATTCCATACTATGTAATCCAGGGCTCTAAGCCTTGTAAACTTCAAATTCAGAGGACACCAATAAGTCACACATGAGAAAGGTCAATGGAGCAGTCAGTGGGCCCAATTCTTTTAGCAGTCTGTCTGCCCCTTCCCGTCATTGTCACACCATTCCCATCATTGTCACGCTATTCTGGCTAAAAGGAGGGCCAGTCTAGCTAGAAGGTAGTTGCAGTGACAATGAGTGAGATGGTAGGTTTCACCAAACAATGGTGGGGCAGGGCTGGAGTGAGTAGAGAGGGAATCATGGATTTTAGAGACACACAGAAACGCACACTCTGGCCTCTGCTTCAATGTCACCTGCCATGAAATCTTTCTTGACCACGCTGTCTAAAATAGCACATCTCTTCCCATAATTACCTAGCTCTGTGCCTCAGTTTCCCTTTATAAAATGAAATATAATGATTACACCTCTTTCAGGATGGTGGTGAGGATTCAATGCATCCTATGAGTAACTGTTTACAACAACAAGTGTGGCACATAGGAAGTATTTAATAAATGTTAGCTTTTATCAATATCATTACTATTACTATTTTTATCTGATCACTATTGCATTCTAACATGTGTGATCATCTGAAAGCATTATCTTGGTTATCTACTTATCTACAAAACTGACAAAGTCTACTTATCTTAACCTCTACAAGGAGAGGCCTAAGCTATCTCCCCCACTAAATGCTTAATAAACATAAGCTGGTTGAATGAATGAATGATTTGAGTGAATGAGTGAAAAGGCACCCACCACACTCATTAGACTCATCTCTTATATCCCAACAACATATTAGCAGTATGTAGTTTCTTAGCTAAATATTAGGCATAAGGAAATAGTGACACTGAGAAAGGTGAGTGGTTTGTCCACACAGGAAAATGGGTGAGCAGTGGGCTGGTTCTATACCAAGCACCCATGTAAGGCCCACTGATGGATTGAGTCTCCCTCTGGTTATTCATTCCACAAATGTCTGTTAAATTCCTACTCTGGGCCATGCCCTGAGCTCCCGACCCCCATCCACCAGAGGGAGCCGTCTTTAATTCTGGACTGCATCCCACCTCCTAATCTCAGTATGTTCATAAAAAAGCAAGACTCACACTGTGGGGGAGTCAGGGACCACAGCCTCTCCCCCTACCCCACCCTCACAGCAGATCTGGAGCACGGTTGAGTCCTGTGACACCTGATTTCCTCACAGATGACAGTCACAACAAGAATTAAATTGTCCCCGGGACAAGGACATCTGGGTTCAGTTTCGCCGGCGGGCAAGCCCAGCGTTGCGGCTGTGTTTGTTCCGGGCGGGCGAGGTGCTGATAAGCATCACCACAATCAGGACTTGCCGTCCATGACTTACACTCATTTCCTAATCAGTCATCACACTCTGTCCAAGTTCAATGCTGACCTATTGTGCTTAACACCACATTCCCTGTAAGGAGCCACTGCTGCCTAGAGTGAGGGAGGCCAGCCAGCCCTTGTCCCTGCTGCTGCAGCAAGAAAACAGATTTTTAAGGATTTTCCCTCCTTGTTATCTAGGAGTTTTCATTTTGCTCAAAAATGTCTCCCCCCTTTTCTCTTTTTCTCTTCATGGTTCCAAGACAATCTGAATTACCCAGCTCTATACCGAGCTATTGCCCTGCTCAGCCCACCCCACCCCAGCAGTACACACACACACATGTACACACACAGAGATTATTAGCCAAGAGAACACTGTGACCTTGGGCCAGTCACATCCCTCAAAGCCTCCATTTCATCAACTAGAAAACGAGGACGCTGGACTAGATTATCCCTCTCTGTTGTGAAACTTCACAATTCTAATTTCCCATGATTCTGGAGTGAACGTCATATATTTCCTGAGATAGAAGACATGTTTAGAAATAATTCACTACAACATCCATTCATTTTCAGCACCACTTCATTTTTGCCACAGCTACATACCACCTATTCTATTATTTACTCAACTATTTTTCTTTAAGTGGACTTTTTTACTTAAGTGATTGCATTTCAAAGGGGCATCTCCTCACAACCATAAACAGAAAACCATAATCATTTGCCACACATAGAATGATAACTAAAGGAAAATAAAACCACTTCAGAAAATTCCAACCAGGAGCTAAGGCAGGCCGGCCCAAGGACCCCAGACTGCTGCTTGCCCCTCGCTGTTGAAATTGCAGCAGAGCAAGTGTTAAAATATGCTAAAGGCCTGCTAACACCAAAGGAGGCTTTCTCCTTGCCCTGCTCAGCATTGAAGGGCGATGACCCTCTCCCAAGGGGTGTTAATGTTATTTGAAACCGAGGCTGGACACCACCCAAGATCACTCCCCAAAACTTCACTTGGGTAAAATGTCTTCACTGCTGTTCTTCGCTCACTATTGCAGCCAGTCCATCCAAAGCTCCCAGTTGTTCATTTCTGCATCTCCACCATCGCCTTCACCTGCAGCACTGCCAGGAAGCTGGGATGAGAAAAACAGGAACTTCAGAAACACACACACCCAAGTGCCCACACCCAAAAGGCTCCAAAGGAATTCTGTAAACAGCGCAGTGCCTTCCCCGGTGCTTACGCAAGCCCACAGCTCCAGGAGTCTTCGACCTTGGGCATGTTCAATATCGCTGCCTTTTCTAAAGGAACCCCTGCCCATGTGCAACAAAGAAAGCTTCCACTGAACATTTAGGGAGTTCTTTAAATATATATATATATATATGCTTTCAAGGGTCAACACTCAACCACCGGCAGGGCCATTTAGGGAGTTCTTAAGGTGGCATCCCTTTCTCTCTTTCCTGTCTTCATGGACACTGTGTGGAGTGGGGCCAGGTGGTACACACGTGTGAGACAGCAGCCACAGGGGACAGGGAAAAGAGCCCTAGGGAAGGCATGCCTTCCGATTACTTACTATGGGGTAGGGAAAATAATGACATGTTCCAGCTTTGGATGCAGTCAGGCTTGCAATTCCATTCTATCATTTTGCAGCAACAGAAAGTTGGGCAAGTTGCTCATCCCTATGAGCTTTCATCTCCTCCTTCACAGAATAGCTCTAATGACACATACATGTTGTGAAGATGTAAAGAGTTAAGGCAGGTACAGCGTCAGTCAGGCACACAGAATAACACCCAACACTGGTTCTCTTCCCCCATTAGCTTTCATAGAGGTCCAAAGTCCACCCTCTTTTTATTTGTTTGATTGTTTGTTTTGCCTTCTGAGACCTGAGTCTCCTCTGGAGAGAGAGAGAAGAGAGAGAGAGAGAGAGAGAGAGAGAGAGAGAGAGCTGTGAATTTTGTTCATTTAAGGTTTTTTTCTATGACTTGATTATGGAAAGTGATTCATGGGAGTGAGTGGAATGACAAGAAGGGGACAGAGAGAAGAGGAAAGAAAAACTTCACACCAATAAACCCAATAATCAGCCCCTTTTTGAAAAATCATTAAGCAGCCTGCTGGAAGCCTTTCAAGTCCCCCAAAAATTTGGGGGATGAGAGAAAAACAACATAAATCTAGAAACTGTGGTGCATTTTGTGCATAGATTTGAATAAGAGAATTCTTGGATGGTTTTGCCTATGCAGTTGGGGAGGAAGGGAAAGACACAAAGAAAAACAGAGAAACACTCCCCCCTGCTGCCTGGATGACAAATAGCAGCATAGACGTAAAAAATATCCACCGTCAAAAAACACACTCAAACCCTAAACGTTTGCAAAGGATTCACTGTGTGTATATGCTTTAATTTGGTGAAATGCATTTTCCATCTGAAGTTACCTTAACAGGTTGTAAAAAATGATCAGAGAACAGAAGCTTGCTCTTCAAGGATTATTTTTCACTGAGCAATGTATTTCTTTATTTGAGCAGGTAATACGTTGACATGAGTTTGAAATCAAAAGTATGTAAAAATTGTAAATTGAAAAAAATATCACCCCTTGTTTCTGTCTTTCTTACCCAGACACTGTTATTAGATTTTTAAGTAAATACAGCGAATATAACTATATAATCTTTTTTCCTTCTTTCTCATACAATAGCTACTCAACCCTGGTCTACATAACACCATGTCCCAGAGGTCCTTCCAATTCAGGAGAGAAGTAAGCTTTCTTGTTCTTTCTTCATGGAGCATTTTAGATATTGCCAGTTGGGGAAACCATATAAACTGGTTAAACTATTGCAAGATGTGCCCTGGCTGGTGTGCTCAGTGGTTAGAACGTTGGCCTGTGCACAGAAGGGTCTGGAGTTCCATTCCCCATCAAGGGCACATACTTGGGCTGCAGGTTCCATCCCAGAACCCCATTGGAGCACTTTGGGGGGGGGCGGCCAGGAGAGGAGCAACCAATGTGTCTCTCTCACACTGATGTTTCTCTCTCTCTCCTTTTCTCCCTCTCCCTCTTTCCCTTCCCCTCTCTCTAAAAAACAATGGAAAAAATGCCCTCAGGTGGAGATTAAAAATATTATTGCAAGATGTGAATGACTTCAAATGTTTAATATAGAAATGACCTTCTTCAGCCCACATTACCCACAAACACTGTCCCTGTCCGTTTGTAATAAATGTGTCTGTCTCCTGCCTGTGTTTCCATTCTGGTGCCCCGCTGATGAAAATCTCTCGTCTTGATCGCTGCTGTGTTCCATGCCAGAATAGAGCTTTGGCGTCACTGAACTTTAGAAGCTGGTGCTCAGAATTAAAAGGGCTTAATGCTACCAAGATTTCTATTAAAACGCCCAGGGTGGTGGAAAAAGCCTTTTACTTCAGCTGAAATGTTTTTGTAAAGGGCAACACAGAAAATACAAACTCCACTGCCTTTCTGTGGTTGGATACCCCAGCCATCGGCCCCTCCTGAAAATGACAGGGCTGCCAGCTCCCGATGAAAGTCACGTTTGACTCATTGTATTGAAAAGAGTTTAAAAATGGTGTCTTCCAGTGCAGACAGCAAGCCAGAGAGACTGCCAAGGTCAAAGAAAAATCCAATTATCCATAGTAAATACTGACTGTAGGATTAAATTATACCATCTAGGAAAACATTTGATCTGCAACTGACTTTTCCAGAAAACCCCCCCTCGAGTTCAGCCTTCATCAGCATCTGGCTGACAGATTCCCTTCTGTCATTCAGCACCTGCAATGGGTCTGTAGGAAATGCTTCAGGGCCTACCCACATGCCCTTGGCCAGGCCTGAAGGTCACCCACAATTTCAGTAGGAGTTCTCATGCACGCATCAAGATAAATCACCATCAAGGCCCTGCTTCTCTCCAACTGGGGGGGGGGGGAGGGGGAGGGGGTTCTTTTTTTCTTTTTTAAAATATATTTTTAGTGATTTCAGGGAGGATGGGAGAGGGAGAGAGAAACATCAATGAGAGGGAATCATTGATCAGCTGCCTCCTGCACGCCCCACACTGGGGATCAAGCCCACAACCTGACTGGAAATTGAACCGTGACCTCCTGGTTCATAGGTCAATGCTCAACCACTGAAACACGCTGGCTGGGCCTGGGGGCTTTTTCTGGTTCCAAAAGTATGCCCTGGACAGTTCAGGCATGCATAGCAGGACAAAAGTATCAAAAAGTTAAGGTCCCCAAGAGCAACCCTCAACCAATGAGAGATGATAGATGGTAGATCCATATCCAGCCCTCTTGCCTCTTGCCAAGGCAACCCTGCTGTGTGTGGCTCTCAGAGGGACACCAATGCGACTGAGCACCAGGTGCTCCCAGTAGTGACCCACTCATTAACCCCTTCCTTTTGGCTTTTTGCCCTTCTCCACTCTCTTGGCTTCTTCCTAGGATCACCTCCTGTGACAATCTGAGTCCATTCCGGAGACAGAAACCACACAGTAATTTAAACAACAAAAAAAAGACTAATGCAAAGCATCATTAACTCTGATAAAGAGTAACTGTAAGATACAAGGAAACTATCAGGCACCCTATGGCTTAGGATGAGTACCCACACAAGGACAAAGTTGGTTGGGATCCAGATCTCTGAGATGTGGTTCTGCCCAGGGACTAGCAGAGAAGTCTGCTGCTCTGGCCTGCTGAAAGCTAGTCTGCAGGTCTTGCAAATGCAAGAGGCCACCCTCCAGAGTGCATGTGAGAGTAGACCATCAGCACCATGTCCCTCTAGCGCCCTCTACCGAGAAAACTGAATATTGTGCTCACATTGAAGGAGAAATACTTTAAGGAATGCCTTTATCACAGAGCAGAGAGGCAATGCATTGGTAACAAATATTCCTCCCATATAAAATACTTGTCCCCAAATCCTGGCCTCAGGATCTGCTTTTGAAGAACCCAAATTAAGAGAATGTCTACTAGTATAAGATCTGATTTCCATCTTGGCTCTGTGCAACCTTTAAAAAGGCCATATTTCTCATCTATAAAATAGAGGTAGTAATAAACAATATCCACCTCTCAGGGTGTTAAGAGAATGAAAAAATAGACCATTTGCAATGCATCTGGTACAAAATAAGTGTTCAAAAATGCCATCATCTGCCTTCCTCCTTTTCAAAACAAATATCAGCTTCAAGGTTCTTTTTCAGTGTCACGGGGTTCTGAGCTGCTCAGCCCAAGACATTTTGTTCTTCAATGTGGCTTAGGACAGCTTGGTGGGGAAGGGGTTAGAAGAATACTTTCCCCTGGAAAGGGACTGTGTGAAGAATTAGAAGGATAAAGATAAAGAAGTGTTTCTCTGCAGAGGAAGGTTCAAGGATAATTTCCCCAGCAATATGATACACCAAATTCTGTTGGCACTTAAATAAATGAGCTTTAGCCCAGCTGGCATGGCTCAGTGGTTGAGCATCGACCTGTGAACCAGGAGGTCACGGTTCTATTCCCGGTCAGGGCACAGGCCCGGTTGCAGGCTCAATCCCCAGTGTGGGGTGTGCAGGAGGCAGACTATCAATGATTCTCTCTCATCATTAATGTTTCTATCTCTCACTCTCTCTTCCTCTTTGAAGCCAATAAAAATATATTATAAAAAATAAGTGAGCTTTAAAGGGGTGTAATAATAGCTATTATGTGTTGAGATCTCACTATGTGCCAGAAATTTATAGTCAAAATCTTGTTTAATTCTCACAAATCTTTAACAAAAAATGCCATTTTTAATCACAGTTTTGGAAATAATAAAACAGAGGTTCAGAAAGATGAAGCAATTTGCCTAAAGTCAGAGGCAGGATTTGAACCTGAGTCTACTTGACTATTATGGTGGACAGAACCCTGATTCAGAGCAAGGAGTCAGGAGACTGTGGTTTGTGCTTAATCTCTAAATCCCTGTGTAATCCTGGAGGTAGCGTTTCCTTTCCCAAGGGAATGATTCCCTCCCCTGTGAAATCAGGGAGTTGAGTTAGAACCATGGTTCTCATGGGGACGGAATCACCCCCAAGGATATTTTGGAAATTTGTGGGAATGATTGGCATGGTGATACAAAGAACACTCACTGGCTTTTCACGGTTGAGGTCCAAGAACAGTGGACACCCTCTGGGATGCTTGGGGTTGTCTTGTCCAATGAACAATGTGCTTCATGCCACATATATCCCACAGAACATTCCTGTAGTTGAAACACCTGTCTGAACCTAGACCCCAGCTCCATTCTACACACCAAAATAGATCATCCTTACCAAGTTTAATATACAATGAATTTTCCAGAGCCAATTGAGGGGAACTTGTTATTAGAAATCTGTCATCTTTTGGAAAATTATATCACCAACAACAATGCACTCATGATAGAAGTTAGCAGACCATCACACCTCCCTCTCCACTCTGCATGTGAACTGACCAAATGTGTAGTTACAAGTGTCTGTGTATTTCATTGTGCCTTCTAATGTAGTTGCCCCCAAACATTTGAAGAACACATTACCTTACTATACGAAGTTACTTTCTTTTAATTTTTCCATTGTATAATAGTTAGGATTCCACACGGGTTAAAAATAAAATACTTGTGTAGACAGGTTGTATTATCTGTGAACTCCAAGTTATTGAAAGAGGCATTGGAAAGACTTGTTTTCAAAGGGATGCTGGGCACAGGGAAAGAGGTTCTGTCCTCACTGTTTCCTAAAAGATGACAGCCCCGGTCCAAAGCCAAGAACCAAGATGCACAGTATGCAGATACGTTCACCTACTCAACGTGGCTCCTTAGTCCTGACTCTAAGCCAGGAACTGCTGTGGGTTCTGGGTGCACCAGAGATGGAGGAGACCTGAGCGCCTGGCTCCGTGGAGCTTCCACTGGGAAAACAAAGGCCCGGGTCTACTGATGTTAAATATTCACCTAACCTTTAGCCCAGTAAATCCACTACTGGGTACAGACTCAAGAGAATAAAGGGCTAAGTCCATATATCCACCCAAAGGCATTACAAGGATGTAGATAGCAGCTTTATTCAGAGTAGACAAAAGCTGCCAACAATCCAAAAGTCTGCATGTGAGGTATCCCTGGGAGGCAGGCACTGAGTGAAAGGGGAAAGTGTGTGGCTGGGAATACAAGGGAATCACACCTGTGCCAGGGCTCCCAGCCGCGTGGAGCACTGGTAGAGAGGGAGCGCCATCTTGTGGCGGAGATGGTGCAAGTCAGACTGGTTCCTGGGCTTCTGACATCACCGAGAGATGTGAGGCTGCACAGAACTAGCACCTTACAAGTGACTCCAGGGCAGGAGCCCTCTGAGTGTCTGTGGATATCTAGCAAATGATAGAATTTCAATTAAAGCCGTCGTTTATTGAAAGTTTACAATGCACCGAGTCCTAAGCAAAGCCTTTCAATGCAACACACACACACACACACACACAAAGCTGCCAATATTCTCCTCATTACAGTGATGAAGAATTGGGCCTACGGTCATGGATAATTCACTATCCTGAGTCACAGAGCAAGTAGAGATGGAGGTGGGGTCGACCCTAGGGGGGAATCATAGCAATCCTCATTTGTAACTATGAAGGGGGGCGGGGGCAGGGGCTGGGGTCTGTCTGACTACAGAACAGACACAGGGGGAAACACAGGCAGGGAACTGAATGCCAGCCAAAAACCTGCCCTGGCAACCATGCCCCTTTCTCTCCAGGTCCCCAACTTGTTCTGTAACTAGGCAGAAAAAGGGGTGAACCATAGGGGCACTTGCAGTATGTGCTGCTCAGTGTTTAAAACTGGCTCCGTGGGGGAAAGAAAGTCCTGATTTGTGGAACTGGCCAATGTCTGTGGTGGAAATGCTCCCATTGTGGCCAATTTCAGGCTACCAACTTGGCATCAACTACTTCACAAATTTCCTGACAATTTAACCTCAGCGTATACTTGTGGAATCGATTCTGTTCTAAGAAAATAATGCTTGTTAGTTAGAAGTGGGGCCTTCCCCCATTCCCCAGTCCCGGATCATCCTGAATGCTTTAGAATCCCTCGAGAACCTCCTGCAGGTTTTTCCTCACAAGGGTAATTGACTGCAGCTCGGCAGGCCCACACAGTCTGGCTATGTGATTGCAATTATGGCTCTGGGCTCTAAGGACTGAAGATTCATCAGGTAGGTGACATCCCGGACCAGAATCTTTAATGTTATGGCTGTTGACAAACTGGAGAAAAGCTCCATCCTGGTGAAGATTGGGTTCAATTAGTTAAAGAACGAATTCAAACTCTTACAAATCAAAAAGCAGAGTGAGAGTGTGGATGAGCCACACACACAGGGGTGGGCAAAAGTAAGATTATGGTTGTGAGTGACATTCCTTGGAGTAAATAAAGCTATGGCAATAATCATACCCTGCATGTCTTTTTCCATAGGAACAAATGTAAACCTACTCTGGGCCACCTGCAGATATCTTGACGGTGGGTCACAATGAGTCACAGAATAACCGTCTTTAAGCAGCAATAGAGCATAAAACGAATAATAATGGAATTGCAATAAAAGAGGAATGGGATAACTGGGACCTATGCCCTCCCCCGGGCTCCGATTTCCTTTGCTGCTGCTGCTTCGAACACTGGGTTGAGTTTGGTTTTCCTGGGGGCAAGTTCAGTGGGGTGTTTAAATGCATAGACTTTGGGTGGAAATCTATGGAACTGATCAAGTTACTTAACATTTCTAAGCCTCAGTTTCCTCGTCGGTGGACTAGTGACAATGCTGTCACAGCAGTTGCTGAGATGAATTGAGCAGGCACTTGTATCCACACTTTAATTCAAGCTTGTTGTCAGGGAAAAGACTTCAAAAATACTAATTCAAAGGTGTTCTTTAGGGCCGAACCGGTTTGGCTCAGTGGATAGAGCGTCAGCCTGCAGACTGAAAGGTCCCAGGTTCGATTCCGGTCAAGGGCATGTACCTTGGTTGTGGGCACATCCCCAGTAGGAGGTGTGCAGGAGGCAGCTGATAGATGCTTCTCTCTCATCAATGTTTCTAACTCTCTATTTCTCTCCCTTCCTCTCTGTAAAAAATCAATAAAATATATTTAAAAAAAAAAAAGGTGTTCTTTAGGGAGGAAAATCAATGTGACTTAATAAGCACTACTCAGCTAGAGTTTTACAAGAGGAATGCCTGGTTTAAAGGTTATTGGGATAACTTCAGGCTTAGAGGGCATTCATGGCACCTGTGCTATCTGGTTCAGGGTTACGGGGCACATCAATGAACTGTAGTCAGCACAGTGGAGTCAGTCTGCCTTCCCAGAAGGATTCCCAATTGCATTAAAGTCCATCGGGAAAATACTGCGGCGCTTTATCAGGAATGCTAGATCCCACCCAAATGGGCTGAAAATCACATCAGCCCCCAGAGTTCTGCACCAGATGAGGTTTGGAATGATTTCCTTTCACAGTAACCACCGCACCGGGTTACCGTGAGGGTTCGGTGAAACGGTAGCAGCAGCGAAATGTACCGTGTGTTTATCCTGAGTCAGAGTCAGTGGTGAGCACTTCACGTCCATGATGAAACCATATCATCCACCAGGTTAAATTTCTCTAGGGGCACATCCCCTGTCCTCGCTGTCAAAGACCTACCTGATCCGATTCCATCTGATTCTGCTCTCCCCCTTGTCCAGTATTCTTCATCTGCAATAACCTGATACCTGCTCCTCAAACACATTGAGCCGACTTCTGCCCCAGGACCTTAGCACTCGCTGTTCTCCCTGCCATGGCGGCTCCTCCTCTTTTCCATGGCTGGCTTCACCGGGACATTCAGATCTGAGAAAGAGCTCCCCTAACATCCAAGTTGCTACCCAGTCGCCCTCCATCCTGTCACCCTACTTAACCTTCTGCAGAGCACATATCGCTGCCTTATACGTTATTTGTGCATTTGTTTGTTGGCCGCTAGCTCCACTAGAATGGAGGCACTGGAAGGACAAGGGCTTGCCTGCCTTGCTCACCTGCTCTCTCCCCCACTTGTTGTGGGTGCATATGAGAAGCCTAAAACATATTCGTGGAATGAATAAATGATCTCAATCAATCCTCCCCAAAACCCTATCTGGTAGATCTCTTATTCTATTTCACAAATGAGAAAACAAGGTGCAGACGGGTGGAGCAATTTGCCCACAGTCATCAAGCTGGAAAACAGCAAAGCTGAAATGCAGACCGCGTTGTGGCTCCACCTCCCCTTTTATGCATTACACATCTAATCTAGGAAATGGAAATAAATCTGCCTTTGCTTTAGACTTAAATTTAAATTAGTTCCTCTGACATTCATTAGTCAAAGGGCTATCTGCTGCTCTATGTAAATCAAAATGAAGAAAAATGCCCACTTCAGGAGTGAATATGCCCCTAATTGTATGCATCTATCTCTTCTATGACTAGCCTTGAATATTAAGCTACTTAACAACTTGCTCATGCCTTCCTTTCCCTCTGCCCATCCAGCATCCGTCATCTCTTTCAAAGGTAGGGTGAAGGCCGCCTTCCTGCGTAGTGCCTCAGTGACTAACTCAGCCCACCCCAGTGCCCTTCCACACACGGACACATTCATTTTCTACGTGACCCAGCCACTCTTATTTTATCTTCTATGCAGAATGTGTGCTTAGCAAGCATGTTTTGTCTTTCCAAGTAGCATGGTGTCTCCCTGAGACGGGCGCCCAAGCCCACTGGGCTTCCCTTCTTAGGCACACCCGCCTAGGACCAGCACGATGGCACAGGCACCCGCACAGCTGCCTAATAGCAGGAAATGGGACTACAGAAATAAAAGTGCATTTTCTTCTCTCTTCACTCCTTGTTGCAAGTTCTGAATTTGGGAAACAACACAAATGCTCTTTACTGCAAAACTCACTTTTTAACCACCACTGTAAGTTGATCAATATCAGACAAAGATCAACTTTGATCTTAACTGAGCCTACTGTGTTTTTGTATCTATGATAACAAGTCTTTACAATGTCAAGGTAACTGTAACTTCTCTTTTTCCATACCAATGCCTTAGGGCACCAGGGTGGAGACCACAAAGTCCCTCATTGTTGACTGTTAACTATCCTGTACCCACCTATGTAAAAGAAGCATGAGTCTATCATTCTTCCTTTTCCCCATCCCCAGAGGTTTCCCTGCTTTGCTTTCTCCCACCTCCCTAATCTATCACCAATGGGTTCCATGGAACCTACTTACATCTCCTGCTTTGATGGTAATTTACAAAAATAGGTAAAAACCCGCCATTCTCCAGAGCATTATCTCAATACGTTGAGATTCTGCTTCTTGGTAATTGTCAGTTGAGCTCAAATAAACTCACAAAAATTCTTGTTTTTAAAGATATATTTTTACTGATTTTACAGAGGAAGGGAGAGGGAGAAATAGAAACATCAATGATGAGAGAGAATTATCGATCAGCGGCTCCTGCACACCCAACACTGGGGATCTAGCCAGCAGCCCACGCATGTGCCCTAACAGGGAATGGAACCATGACCTCCTGATTCATAGATCAAGGCTCAACCACTGAACCACGCTGGCTTGACCAAAAAGTCTTTACAGGTTTGAATGTTTCTTACATTAACACCGGACACCAGGCATCAGAACATGTAAGGAATTGAAACTGTCCTGAAGACACCTGATCACACACCTACTGGATTCCGTCCACATTCCAAGCCCACCAGCTCAGTCCCCAGACCCACTGATGACAAAGTTTCCTGCCAATAACTGCATATAAGAATGAAACTTCAGCCACTGGGTGCTGCCATCATCAACACAATGTCCCCTTGGCTGGGGTCTGTGTGGCCCTTCCCTTTGGATATCCCATCCCTCTTCCTCTTTCCCAGAATAAAATCTGCCCCGACCTGCAGGGCACGCTTCGTGGGTACACCGCACCAAATCCTGCAAAGGAATGAGAGGATAGGAGACGCGAAGAAATGGAGGCAAGACAAAGTTCTGATCAAGCCTCAGTTTTATTCTTTACAGCGAGTGGTATTTATACTGCTTCTAGAGGAGGGGGCGGGCAAAGGAAGTCGTTAAGGATGAAACAGGCTTTGGAATGTCGCAGCTTATCAGCGGAGATGTAGCTTGCTTTGTGCTTAGGGTGAGGGTATGTTATTTAACTCCAGGCTAAATCGCAAGGTTAACTTTTAACTCCAGGCCAAATCGGGAGTTGGCTTGGAGGAGCCAGAAACCTCTTGTTGTAAGCTGGAGATGTATATGTGATTTATAATGGCTCCCAACAAAATCAATGTTCTCTTTTTAACAAATTCTTTATGTTGAAAGTATTACATATGTTCCCTTTTTCCCCCATTGACCTCTCCCAGCCCGCCCCCACCCCCCAACCCAGGCCTTTACCACCCTATCGTCTATGTCCATTGGTTATGTTTATATGCATACAAGTTCTTTGGTTGATCTCTTACCCTCCCCACCCCCCCAAAAAAAATCAATTTTCTTTAATTACCATCTGAAATGGCTATTTAGCCTGCCGGCGAGCACCATCCACCATGTTCACCTTTTATCATACTACGCACTTAATAACATACACATTTAGCGACATGTTATATTGCTAAATATATTGTTGGTAATTAGGTAAAGGAGAAAATATGTCATATTCCCATCTTGTTTTCATAACTAATTTTTAAAATGGATAGAATAATTATATCTCCCACCACTTTAATCTTGCTTTTACTAATAAATCTTTTAAGATTCATTTCATGACTCTCACTGCAGCCTTCATTATACTCCTCAAAATGCATGACACTTTATGGGAATTGATGCAATTAAGCCAAACTGTTTCTGAGGGAAAGTAAATGCAATTTGGCTAGTTTGATGTTAATTAGGTTATAAGACAAGCATTTTTCATACTTGACAGTTTCACCTTGAATGAGCTGTATCATTAGCTGCAAAGTTTGGGCAAAAACAAAGTTGAACCACCTAACAACAACACCAAAAGGCATTTTATCCAAAAACTTCATGAAAATGAAAAATGTTTACATTTTCCCCAAAGTTTGAATATATCAGGTAAACATGGTACATCTCATGGTGGAGTGGGGGGAGGTCAACTTCAAAGTCATTTGATGCCTTCGTAAAACCTATTTGGTATATTTCCCCAAAACTGAAAGATTAAGAAAAAGAAAAAAGCACCAGGTAAACAAGCCCTTTGACAAGTGAGGTGGTTTTCAATTCTTTGCTTTCAACAAAATTGGAGGTCCTAATTGAATAGTCAGCTCACAGATCATCAAATCTAATTCTTTAATATGAAGAATTGACATTGCTACAATAAAACTCTGTCCATAGGTACAGTACTTGTTTATATGAACAGGGTTTCTGACAGCATACGGCTATAAAAACTAGAATTAGGATTAAATGGATCTTCAACTCTTCCTGTTCTGGCAATGACATCACCCACAGAAGAATGAATTTTATAAAGCTACTAGAGGCCCAGTGCATTAATTCATGCACAGGTGGGGACCCTCTGGGTGGCCTGCAGGGATCGGGCCAAAACCTGCAGTCCAATGAAACCTTCAGTCCAATGCTGCCTGCAGCTCCTACCTGCTGCTCCTGCTCATCCGGGGCCCCACTGTGCCTGCTGAGGGTTCGCGCCCAATTAGTCCTGATCGGGAGAGGCTTGCGCTGCCACAGCAGTGCTCACCAGCTGTGAGCCCTGTGTCTGGCGCCCACCTGAGGGGAGTGGCCTGTGGGATCAGGCTGAAACCGGCCCTCTGACAACCCTCAAGGGGTCCCGGATTGCAAGAGGGTGCAGGCCAGGCGGAGGGACCCCACCGATGCATGATAGGTCTGGGGAGGGACTAAGGGAGAGCTCCAGGGCATGTCCAACCCATCTTGCTCAGTCCTGATTGGCCAGACCACAGCAGCAAGCTAACCTATTGGTCGGAGCATCTGCCCCCTGGTGGTCAGTGCACATCATAGCAACTGGTTGACCAGTCGACTGCCTGCCTGGCCCCTAGTGATCAGTGCATGTCATAGAGCCATTGAGCGGCCTTAGCATATAATTAGCATATTACGCTTTGATTGGTTGCACAGTCGACCGGTCACCAGAGGACCGGACAATTAGCATATTAGGCTTTTATTATATAGGATGCTACCCACTTCACCAAGATGCATTTTCTTTTTCAATAGGTTTTTATTGACCTCAGAGAGGAAGGGAGGGAGAAAGCGATAGAAACATCAATGATGAGAAAGAATCACTGATCAGCTGCCTCCCGCAAGCCCCCCCACTGGGGATTCAACTTGGAACCGGCATGTGCCCTGACCAGGAATCAAAGCACGACCTCCTGATTCAAAGGTCGACACTCAACCACTGGGCCACACCAGCTGGGCAAGATGTATTTTCCAACACATTTTACATTCTACTCAATAGCTATGAAAATCGGCAATCTTTATTTTGCTTTGATTGTGTGCTAATATTTTAAGGATAAAAGTCCAGAATCACGCGATTGGCTTTCTCTGTAACCTTCAGCAATTTAGCTCATAGCTCTGGGCCTCAGTTTCCCGCTTTGCGAATTGAGGGTAGTGGTGGGACCCAGTGTAGCGTTGCTACAAAGATTGAGTGAGATGATGCAGGTGAAAGCTCTTGACGCCAACCTGGGACACAGTGCATGCTATGCAAGCGTGACCTGCTATGATCAGAGGAATCAAAAGCAAAACCCTTAAAACTAACAGCCTGGGGGTTCATCTTCACCGGCAGGAACCGGTGCTGCAGGGGTCGGGTCCAGCTGGCCGGCACCCTGGGAGTAACAAGGGGTGGGCCTGAGGACAAGGAGGATGGGGTGGGGACCGGACAGAGGCCCCTGGAGCTACCTGCCTGCAGGAAAACTGGGCTGGATCCTGAAAACGAGGGTTTGGGGAGAGGTCAGAACAAGCAGTTCCACGTGCGGTTCGCATTATAAAGGTCTCCGGATCTCGACGGCTCCGTGAAGCAGGAGCCAATGCGTCAGGCGTTAGCGCCACCGATGGCACCAGGCCAGCGTCTCCGCCGCCCGGGGAGCCGCACGGGTCGAACGCCGGCCCGTCGTGGACTCAGCTCCGCGCCGCCGCTCCGGACGCAGTACGCCTGCGCGGGCGGCGGCCGGAACTGGCCCTGCGCGGCTTCCGTCACCGCGCCCTCCCTCGCGGTTGTCACCGCCTTTCCTCCCTCCC
>NW_005871231.1:1623154-1703656 GCF_000147115.1 Myotis lucifugus | reverse complement strand
TTTGTCCTTTGAGAAGTTAAGTGATACGTGAATCAAATTGTGTGTCGGGTGCATTGCTGGATGGGGGAGCGGGCGGTGTGTGCAAAGGTGCAAAGGTAGAGCTGGACAGCGAAAAGGTGGGTTGGGGAGATGGGAACTTGAGTGTCTACCAGTGACTGTCTGATCTGGGTAACTTAGGACAAGTCACTTCCCCACAGCGAGGAGTTTGGGGGCGGAGGGGAGACCGAGCCATCCGGTGGGAAAGGATGGAGGAGAGGATGGAGGAGGAAGGGCAGGAAAGAAGAGTTCAGGAGAGGGACGAGGAGAGGGGGAAAGTCTGCAAAGCGGTCCCCTGGGCAAGAGGAGTCGGGGGCTGCCCAGGGGGCGGGGCTTAACACCAAATGTCAGAGGGAAAGGGGTGTTAGCGGGGCCTGGTTCTGCAAAGGAAGAACCAGGTAAGCTCACGCGGTTCTGCAAAGGCAGAGCCGAGGACACCGGGAAGGAGCAATCTTGGTGAGAGGAACGGAGTACTGGAAGCCTCAGTTGGGAACAGTTGGAAAGCTGTTGCTTTTTTCCTTTTTTTTTTGGTTTGGGGCAAGACAGAGTATAGAGTGTGGTCTTGTGTTTGAGTTGGGCGGAGGGTGGCTGGTTTTGGCTTAGATCTGGTTGGGTCCATCGGGTGGTTTTGATGGGGTGGGGGTTTTCTCATAGCGTGCTCAGCTGTTCTGAGGAGCCCCGTTTCTCTGGGAGAGGGGTGTTTGCCGTGCCCAGCCGTTACTTCTCCCCTGCAGCTTTGAGGTGAACTGCACAGTTCTGCTGTGTCCCCTGGGAAAACCTTGGTGAAAATCTAGGCACGTCTTTTCTTACAAGGACCCTGGCCCACTGCGTAGACCAGAGTGCAGGGTGCCTTTTCAGGCACTGGACTTTTTCACCACAGAATTCAATCGACTTGGGATGTTTATCTCTGCAGGGAGTATGTCGTTTTCTCGCTTTGTTTTAGGGAATATGCACAGCCACCTTTTTTAAAATAATGCCTGTAACCCCGCCCCCTTTTTTTTAATGGGATATTAGATAAGCATGGCCAGGTAAACGTTACCCGGTTAAAGCCAGTTATTTGTGTCCGAGATTTCAATTTGCAGTTCCCAGAAACCTACAGATCTGTGTTGTTGGGTATGCAAATTTAAAATATACTGCTGGGTACCGTGTATAAGGCTCAGCTTTTTCTTCACTCCATCCCCACTAAATGTTACTGCTCGGTGTCTGTGATATTGCTACAGGTCCTCTCAAAGTGAAGCCTTAATACCTGTCTTGGGGGAAGGAGGGAAGCACAGTTTCTTAGACAAGGTCCTAATGAAAGCTAGGACCTCCTCCCAAGAAAAATGCACATGTACATGTTAAAGCGCTGTTTTTTACCATTCAAGAATGGTTGACAATTGGCAATTTCATGTGGCTCAACCTAATATGTAATTTCCGGGAGTGTTCAGGGACTACTGAATAAGGTCCCAGTTTTGATGTTTGATGCTAGAAAAGAGTGGAACCGAAATGATACCCCTCCCGACAGTCTTGTAGTCTCCCCTGTCTCTCAAAAAGACTAAGTTTGAACATACAAAAGCCAAAGTTTTCTTTGATATGAGTTTAATCTTCCTGTCAATTTGACAAGTGGGCCAAAGCAGAAATAAGATTCCCTATTCATGCAAAGGAGCATCATTTTAATGGGATCCTGAGGTATCTCTCATCTGTAAGGAACACCTTAGAGTTTAGACCACTTAGGGGATGGTGCTTTTGCTAATTGAACCCTGAAAACTGGCTTTGCCAAGCTCTGACCTGTAGTATATAGCATGCAGGGTGTCCGTCACATGCATAGTTAAAGATCAAGACATTTGACACCTGCCAGGTGCTCTCCAAGAGCAACACTACCATCCGGCCCAGTGTGTTCAAAGCAAGATGAGAAGTTCCAAAGTCTGCTGCCACTCCAGGGGACCCTAAAACCCCTCAAACTGTACTGGGGTCATGGATGGTCCAGCCAAGAGAGAGATCTGAGGATGAGACCACATCAGCCCTCTCACCCAAAGAATCGGGACCTTGGGCAGCCCAGGACCAGCCAGCGCTGAGGCTCCTCTGCTGCGGACGCCCAGTCCAGCTCCCTGGAGTAAGCTAGGCGGTCACAAAGCCAGTCTGACCCCTTTGCATTGATTGGCAACTGGAGAATGTGAGGAGGGAAGGTCTGTGTCCATCATTCTGCCCCAGGCAGGGAGCTCTCGTCAAACAAGTAAATATGGCACCTGTCTCCCCAGTAAAGGTAATGAAGGCCAGTTTTTAGATACTTTCTGGGGTGTGAATGACTCCTGGTCACTGTGATTATTGTCTGTTTTTTTCTTAGATTTGAAAGGAGTACCAAAGACAAAAAAATAGAAATGTACTCACCCTACAGATATTTATGGTATACCAGGCACTGTTTTAGATGCCAGAGATATATCAGTGAACAAAACGTCCCTGCTCTTACAGAGCTTACGCCCCGCAGAAAAAAGCAGATGGCATGGGGCCTATGGAAGCAATAAAGCAGGGTGAGGCTGGAAGGACCGATTTGTCTTGAGTTCAGGGGAGATTTCAAATAAGATGCCATTTGAGCCATCACAGAAGGAGCCAGGCAGCTAGCTATGTGGGCTGAGTGTTCCAGGTAGAGGCCATCACAAGTGCAGGGAGCCTCAGGCAGAAACTGTCAGGAGAAAGTGACAGGGGGTGAGTAGGGGCGCCCCTCCCTCCCTTCTCAGCTCTGCTGGCCTGCGGGCCTTTTTAAGAGTTTACCTTTTGCCCTGACTGGTTTGGCTCAGTGGATGGAGCGTCGGCCTGCGGACTGAAGGGTCCCAGATTCGATTCCAGTCAAGGGCATGTACTTTGGTTGTGGGCACATCCCCAGTGGGAGGTGTGCAGGAGGCAGCTGATCGATGTTTCTCTCTCATCGATGTTTCTAACTCTCTATCCCTCTCCCTTCCTCTCTGTAAAAAATCAATAAAATACATTAAAAAAAAAAAGAGTTTGCCTTTTACCTGAGCTGAGAAGCCTTTGGCAGGTGTGCGTAAGGAGGACGGGCTTGCTCTGGCTTCCATCTTAGATGGATTGGCCATGTGTAATGATTAATAGTGTCTCCTTTCACGCTAGGCCATGATCTGGTTTGGACAATAAATTATATGGTTGCCCTAATTTTAAGAGATTTACATTCGCCGCTATATGGAAAATAGACTTTCAGTGGGCAAGGGTAGACGCAGGGAGATGAGTTACTGTAATCCAGACAGGAGACGAAAATGCATCGGCATCGTAGCAGGAAAGATGGTGGGAAGTGGTCAGATCCTGATGTCTTGTGATGCTAGTGCTGACAGAATTTGCTAATGGTTTGGTTTTGCAGCGGAAGAGAAGAGGGGAGTCAAAAATGACTCCAAAGCTTTTGACCAGAGCTCCCTGGAATGGGAAGAAGAGACAGCAAAAAGTTCCCAGAAGAATAATGGAATCCTTATGTCTAGAGTCACCAGGCTAATTTTTACTGACAGGAGAACTGGGAACAAGGAAAATTACCTCTTGTGGTCCAGTTTTTAGTGTGTTATGGGGCAACTAGAGTGTTAAATGCATTGTGATTTTTTTTAGCCTAATATTTCTGAGACTTGGGAATCCTGGAAAGAAGTATGTTTTACAGCTCTGCTGAAAATCATCGAGAGAAAGGATTAGTTTTTTCAGTTCCCATTAATTGTGAATAACTAGAGAGGAACATGAGAAATGATCATGAGACTGTTTCTTGTGGGATTGAAATGGGAATTAGCAGAAGTTGGGAAACTGGAAGGGATACAAGGTCATCACCAAGGGATGAAACCTTCAGCATCCCTGTTGGAGTTGGTGACCCATCTAACAACCACATTTTAATTGCTTATCTGCCAAGCAGTGTAATAAGCTTCCTGAACACAAAGATTAAGAGAGCAGTAGGAGCAGGCTTACCCTTCAGTGGGGAGGTAAGTATCCCCCCTCCCCAAAATACAGTGCAACGCAAGAACTGCCGAGATGATAGACGTATAGAAGGTATAGAAGCCAGGAAGAATGTGGGGACGGGCCTCATGGGGCTACCTTTGGGTGTCGGGATGACTGTACAGATTAGGGTGAGTTCTGAAAGTGAGAAGTTTGCCAAATGGACAAGTAGAGGGAATGGTAGATGAGGCTGTACAGTTTTGTTTAAAACATTTGGAGATACTCAAATCTATCTGCATTAAAGCCACTTAAAAGGAAGACATGAAGAATGTGAGTGATGGGCAACAACTAGGAATGGAGTGTGTGGTCCTGCTTGAGTGGATGAGAACTTACTTCCAAACATCCCTTCCAGGCAGTAGTAGCCTTTTCAGTGGAGATGGCATGGTATGTGTCCTCTCTCCTGCTTCCCTTCCATCAGGGTTGTCAGCCTCAGCAGTGTGGACATTTGGGGCTGGATGGTGCTTTGTTGTGTGGGGGTTCCCCTGCACTGTAGGTTGTTCAGCATCCCTGCCCTCTTCCCACTAGATGTGAGTAGTGGCTCCCTCATTTTTCTCCAGACATTGCCAAATGTTCCCTGGGGAGTAGTCACTCCCCCCCTGAGAGCCACTGCCTAACATCGAATGTAATGCCTAGTTCCCATGGTTGTCCCTCCATAACTTCTCTCGGATCCATGCCTTTCAGCCCATTTCCGCCACCCCTGTGGCATGCTGTTCTAGGTGTATTTAGTGTCTGTTTACTCTTTCACTGTAGGATATTAAATCATCAGAAAGCTCAGCCATCACATATCACTCTGCTCATATGTGCAGGGCTTACCATTCTCTATTCCATAATTACAGACTTCTTCAGGTATCCAAGTCCTTCTAGCCCCTAGCCCCAAACTGTCTCCAACCTCACTTCTCTGCTTTTTTATATTCTCTTTTCCAACCAAATTGGGCTTAATAATTTGGGTTGGGGGCCCCAAGTGTTCCCAACCTCATGTTTTCTCACCCACTTGCTCTTTGCTTTATTGTTGGGGGTGCCTGCAAGACAACCTTCGAATTCCCAGCTGCATCGTGGAACCTTGAAGGTTCTGCCACATTCTCAGTGAAGGCTTACTCCCTCTTTTCCTCTCCCTTTCTTTGCGCCAAATCATCACAGTAACATTTATCGGTGTCCTGTCTCTTGTCTACAAATAAGAAGTATGTTCTTTCTTCTTGGTACTCATCATATCTCCAAACATAAGCTGTAAAACTTTGTTGCCATGTTGATACTCTAAGAAATGTCATCACTGTTAAGATACTCAAATTCTGAGACCATCAATATTGTTATTGTATAACATTGGAGATTTTCAACATTTGTGTCTTTTCTTTTTTCTTTCTAGCCTGCTTATCAGAATCTGAGACAACGTGTTGACAACTTTGTTGCTAACCACTTAGCAACTCATACCTGGAGTCCCCACCTCAATAAGAACCAGCTAAGAAACAATATTAGACAACAAGTGCTCAAGTAAGTCCCAGAATTACAGTTCCAAGGCGGGCTTGAAAATGCCACAGTCTACTTTACCTGAAAGCAGAGACATTCTGCAGAAGTCTGTTTACCTCTGCTAATTTTGTGTAGTTTGGTGCTTTTGTATTGTGATATAGTATGATTTTAAAAGGCTCCAGTCACTTCACATTTCCCCCACAATTTTAATAGTCGGATTTCTCTGCAGCCCTTTGAAAATACTGAAGGAAGGGAATGACAATGTGACTTAGAAAAGTCCTAGATAGAATACTAATAGGTGGTAAATGCTGGCATATTCTGTACCGTTTATTTTCACAACCATTTTCTTGGCCCTATAAAGAGAAGGCTTTATTATTATTTTCAAATGAAGACATTGAAAATCACTGAAATTAAAATACCTTTCCCTGATCTTTGAAGCCATATCTTCTATCTTCTGATACAGTCTGCCCCCTCCCCCCAGCCCATTTTATCTCTTGCATTTTAGTGTGATTTAAACTGCTTTTTAGTGATGCTATTGCAAAAAAAAAAAAAAAAAAAGAACAAGAAAAGTGCATTTAGACCTGTCAGCCATTTTTGGTTGAACATAAGATAAAGAGAATGAGAAGAAATGAAATGTTTAGAGGGACAAAAAAGTCATATTTATTCCCCAGAAAAGCAGATTTGCAATATTATCTTGTTCTTAAATATAAATATTTGCCAAGACAAGAAATATTTGCCTTCTGTCCCTACTTCAGCCCTCGAAAAAGGTGACTAAGTTATCTTCCCGCCTTGACAGATATTTACATTCCAGCACATCATTTAGAATGAAATCTTGCTTGAAAACAGTTAAGCAGATGAGTTTTATACCTGCCCCCTCTGAATTCCCTCCTGCCCCGTGGGAACCTGGCAAGCCTACCTAGTGTGCTCCTCTGCTGATAGTTGTCACCCACAGGAAGCCCCGCACGCACAGCTCACACTGACTCCAAGGCCCACTTAGCCACAGGTAACACTAGAACCAGGAGCCTGACTCCTGTCTCCAGGGAAGAAGGGAAGAGAGAAATTCAACAATAACTTTGTTGTCTGCATTTTAAAAGATGTTTGAGGAACCTGTAAAGAGTCCAAATGAGATCAAAAGATGCCATTAGAGGCTGCATAACAGCACCTGTGGGGAAAAGTGAAAGCCTTTCTTGAAAAAGGTGAGACTGAAGGGGGTCTGTTGGGTTGACAGGCCTGAAAGTTGACTCATTTCCAGACATTTAGGAGAACAGTAACCAAGAAAGTAGGGGGTTCCTGAGGGGGGCAAGCTTCCCCAGTGTCCCTCGCACTGAAACAGTGCCTTGCTGAATACTGAGTGCTTTCACTCAACAATCTGCATAGCCGCTTCCCTTCCGCAAACGACTACATTTCTTTAAAAGCACATTCACTTTCTTTGTCTTCAGAGTGAGACTAAATGGAAGGCCAGTTTCCTGGAATTGCATTTACTTCCTAGCATACCAAACCTGTAAAGTAGGGAAGCAGCCGCTTATTTTGTTCTTACGGGAACTAAACTCAGTCTTGCCCATGTAAGACCAGGCACTTAACCATTCTAGCTGTACCACTGCGAGACGATGTTTCCACAGAATTGGTGTTTGGTGAGGGGTGCGGGGCACATCAGGAAGAGGTTCTGTACTGAGGTTAGTATAGGAATGCTCTGCTGGTGGGTGACAAGGGGAAGCAGCTGTCTCTTGGATAAGTTAGTACTTTCTAGCTGTTTTATTTATTTGTAATAAACTTCTCTTATTTAAATTCTATTAGTAAAGTTATGTTACTGATAACATTTTAAAGCTTCCTAAAAGAGACTATTTAGTTGTGTCTAGCTAATGGTATAGGATGTTACTGGCCACCATTAATACAATTTCAAACAATTTTTCATCCTTACAGTTCCAGAAACAGTTGACTGTTATGTGGAACCATCTACAGTTGTCATTTTTGTAGAACAGCAGTCTACTATCAAAAATTTGGGATGGTTCAGTTTAATAGCTAATCTGCAGACTCACTACAGGGAAAACTTATTTTATCTATGTATTCATTTGTACAACAGAATCTAAAAATGCTGGATAGCTCTGAAATAATTATCTTAACTGAACAGGATTTAAAAGGAAGACAAGGAAATAGCTTTAATCAGGACAGTGCCAGCTGCTAGCATTTCGCTTTGTCCTTGAACCTAGAGTGTGGTTTCCCTATAGTGAGGTAGCTGTCTATGGCCATGCCTCTAGAGCAGTGGTTCTCAACCTTCTGGCCCTTTAAATACAGTTCCTCATGTTGTGACCCAACCATAAAATTATTTTCGTTGCTACTTCATAACTGTAATGTTGCTACTGTTAGGAATGTAAATATCTGATATGCAGGATGGTCTTAGGCAACCCCTGTGAAAGGGTCATTCGACCGCCAAAGGGGTCGCGACCCACAGGTTGAGAACCGCTGCTCTAGAGTGAGCCCACTGGGAAGGGTGGGGTCATAAGCGCTGGCCTACAGATTTATTCACGGTCAGAGCTGACCACTGTGAGAGTGGACTAAAGTGGACAGCAGACCAGAAAATAGGCAAACAGACTGAAGCAGTAATTTGGGATGGGTGGTTTTTATTTTTTATTGTATGCCTTTATACTTGTGCCTTAAATCAAAACATCTTTATGATTGCTTGTCCTTGTGTTTTTCCCCACCTGCTACATTTTAAAGTCACCTCTAAGATGCATTGCAGGATTTTCAGTTTTTTATCTTAGAACTTGAAAAAGCAGGTTACCTACTTTGTGCAGGGTTGACTCATTTTTCTCTACGGCCCACATAACATAGCATTATAGTATTACAAGGCTGCAAGGTGCCTCAGGAAATGAAAATCAAATTCATCTTCCACTCCAGACAGGGCTGTACTCAAATCGGCATTTGAGTGGTAAGGAGAGACCCCCTCATTCTGCAGAGAGAGCCTGAGGTCTAGCAGCCGGAAAGGACCAGCACCCGTGCTCTTCTGACACTATCCAGGGAACTCCTCAGGCTCTTTTATTTTGGTTAAATATGTTTTTATTGATTTTAGAGAAGTAGGGAGAGGGAGAGAGAGATGGAAACATCAGTGTTGAGAAAGAATCATTGATCAGCTGCACTCCCCCTACTGAGGATCGAGCCCGCAATCCAGGCATGTGCCCTGACCAGTGACCTCCTGGTGCATGGGTCAACGCTCAACCAATGAGCGTTGAGCTCAAGCTCTTTTTTAGGAAGAAACAAGGTTTAAGTATGTTTCTCAAAATAAATTCACATCCTCTTATTTTGCTCACACACCCTTATGATTTTCTGCACATTTGGAACTTAGTTGCCCTGTTTGCTCTTCTGTCTCTTGTCAGTGATATTTCTTTAAGCTCTTTCTTCTCAACTCAAATGTCTTCTCCATTGTGAAGCATTCCCCAGTTATCTCGCTATATCTAATAAATCCGTGTTCCACTCTTTCCCTACAGTAGATGGTGTGTCCTGGTGCTTGTCGCCTTGTATTTTAATTGTTTATGTCTGTCTCCTCACGAGAAAAAGGACCAGGTCTGGCTTGCAGCAGCCCAGTGGCCAGCAGGGTGCCTGTTAGTGTAGAAGACACTCATTCTTATTGAATGAATAAATCACCCAGATTTTTATAGCAAGAAGATAATAAAAAGAAAGAAAAAATCTTGTTTCATTTTTGTTCTAAAGGTATTTTTTTGTAAGTTTGATGGAATTACACTTTGTGTATTTTCTTCCATTTTCCTGGAGACTCTAATAATTATAAAAGTCTTACATTTTTCTGCTTAAAAATAAAAGTGCAGAGTCCATTGATTTATTTTATATCCAGAACTGAGCTTTAGTGATTATTCCTCTAGGGGCAGGGTTGGAGTAAATAAGCATCATCTGTAAGCCTGGGCTCTAGATAGTGTGCTGTGTCTAATTTTGTTTTAGTTTTGTTTGGTTTGCTTCAGTGGTTCTAGTGACAGTGGTGAAGAGTTTAGAAATTTTTGTGAGATGGTATATCCAGATGCCATTGCTATCCTGTGGAACTTGTCATTGCCTGTTCTTTCTCTACCTAGATGAACATATTGGGAAAATTTAAGGTTGGAGAGAGACTCTTTTACCTAAAAGTAATTAATGCAATTATTATATATACTTATATATATAGTAGAAGCCCGTTGCACGAAATTCATGCACTGGGGGAGGGGTGGAAGTTCCTGAGCCCAGCCTGCGCCCTTTTGCAGTCCAGGACCTCTCGGGGGATGTCCGCCTGCCAGCTTAGGGGATTGGGCCTAAGCTGGCGGTCAGACATCGCTCTCGCAGTCCAGGACCCCTTGCTCCTTACCGTCCACCTGCTCGCTGCTCCTTACCACTTTGCTCACTGCTCCTTAGTGTTACCTCGGAGGTGGGAAAGGCTCCCGCCACTGCCACTAAGCTCGCCAGCCATGAGCCTGGCTTCTGGCTGAGCGCGGCTCCCCCTGTGGGAGCACACTGACCACCAGGGGACAGTTCCTGCGTTGAGCATCTGCCCCCTGGTGGTCAGTGCGCATCACAGCGACCGTTCATTCTGCCATTCTGTCAATTTGCATATTAGGGTTTTATTATATAAGATAATAATGAAATATTATATATATTTTTAACCTTTCTGTAAATTATCCTGTGTTTCAGATCAGGAATGTTGGAGTCTGGCATCGACCGAATTATTTCTCAAGTTGTGGATCCAAAGATCAACCACACATTCAGACCTCAGGTAGAGAAAGCTGTGCATGAGTTTCTGGCCACACTAAATCACAAGGAGGAAGCCGGGGGCAGCGTGACCCCCGAGGAGGAGAAGCCGGACTCTGCCATCAGCACGCAAGGTGCATCCCTTTTCCTCTTGAACTGAGTGTCAGTTTATGAGTATTTGGGTTTTTATTTTTATTTTATGTATTTATTTTTTAGATATATTTTTATTGATTTTAGAGAGGAAGGGAGAGAGATAGAAACATCAATGATGAGAGAGAACCATTGATCAGCTACATCCTGCACGACCCCCACTGGGGATCAAGCCCACAACCCGGGCATGTGCCCTGGACCTGAATCGAACCCTTTTAGTCCACAGGCTGACGCTGTACCCACTGAGCTAAACCGGCGACGGCTGGATATTTGGGTTTTTAAACCATTTGTCTACTTGGCACAATAGTGAAATTGTGTTACTTCAAATACCACCCAAAGTCCTTAACTGGCATAACGTTTTTTGCCTTATAACAAAATAATAGGCATTTTAGTGATGTATGCGGGGTATATGTATATTTCAACAGGGAATAATTAAAATAATTAGAGAAGATACTGTTATTCTGGAGCTAGGCTGTTCTCAGGTTTGCATGGTGCCTTTCTGAGATACTGTAGTGGAGAGGCAGAGTGTGCCTCATACCGGCACTGGTGCCTGAAAGGCTATGGGCATATGAATGGTCTGCACAGCATGTGCATCAGACTAAGGTGACCGTGGCATGTAGCATTGATTCAGCCAGGGGGTTGACTTTCTGTATAAATTTATCCTATAACTTGTCTTTCCCTCAAGGTGTCCCTGCTCCTGGGCCCAGTGCCAATGTGGCCAATGATGCCATGTCCATCTTGGAAACCATCACTTCTCTTAACCAAGAAGCTACTGCTGCCAGGGCCTCCACAGAAACATCAAACCCTAAGACTAGCGAGCGGGTATCCAAAAGGCTCCCGTCCCAGCCAAGCACTGACACCAGTACTGAGAAGGAGAGAATTGCAGAGGACATGGCTGATAAAGACAAGTCCGTGCCAGACTCCGCGGGCGAAGGACAGGAAACGGCCCCGAGGTCTGAAGAATGTAGTGATCTTCCTTGTCCAGCTGAAGAAATTAAAAATCACACAAAAGAGAGTAATAGTTCAGTTCTGCTAAACAAAGATGTTCAACAGGAAAGCAGTGACCAAAAAAATAAGTCAACAGAGAAAGGTGAAAAGAAACCAGACAGCAATGAAAAAGGAGAAAGAAAGAAAGAAAAGAAGGAAAAGACTGAAAAGAAATTTGATCACTCAAAAAGGAGTAAAGATACACAAAAAGTCAAAGATGAAAAACAAGCAAAGGATAAAGAAGCAGAGTGCACAAAAGTTCCTTCAGAAAAGAACAGTAATAAAGCTAAAGCCATGGAAGGGACAAAAGAAGGTACAAACTTACAAAAATATACAACAGTGTAAAGAGCAGTGTCCACCAGGAGATACCAAATTTGCCTTCAAATTTTAATAAATTTGATTTTTTTTTATTTTATTTTTTTTTAGAGAGAGAGAAAGGGAGAATCACTGATCAGCTGCCTCCTGTACACCCCGTACTGGGGATTGAGCTCGCAACCCAGGCATGTGCTCTGACCGGGAATCAAACCAGCGACCTCTCAGTCAGGGGACAGTGCTCAACCATTAAGCCACACTGGCTAGGACAATAAATTTGATTCTTATATTTCAAAGCCTGGGAACATATCCCCTTTGCTAAAAAATGGACGATAACATTTGTGTATTTATTTTATATACTAGTGTTCGAATTGACAAAGTAAATGAGCAGAGAGGCTCTAAACCTTATAATTTAACTCATAATTTATTACCATACATTATTCAAGCAACTTAATTTATAGTTGTATATCCTGATCTTTAAAATATCACATAGTAAATGTGTTAATTACTTAAAGTTTGCTTTTGTTTCTATCACATCATAAATTAATACTTTCATTATTTTTTCTGGATAATAGTTTGCCTTTGTATTTTCTGGAAACAGCTCTATCTTGTTTGATATTGGTTATGAGAGATTTTTATTTCTAAAGTTGAAGTTCTTTGAAATGTATCTAAAGAAGGAAATCTTAAGTGTAATTTGGGAATTGGGTGCCGAGTATGTTCCTGTAACGCAGTGATTTACCTCCTGTGGGTTTTTTGTTTTGTTTCCTTGTCTTCTTGAAGATTGCTCTGCAGTAGATTCTGACGTGGATGGACTGACGGACATTACAGTTAGCTCTGTCCATACCAGTGACCTCTCATCTTTTGAAGAAGACACTGAAGAGGAGGTTGTAATGTCTGATAGCATGGAAGAAGGAGAGATTACGTCAGATGGTAAAGCATTTTACTTAATAATGCCTCTGTGAAGCTTCCGCCGAGCGTTTTGTGTGTATTCACATGGCTATATCGTGAAAGACAGTGTGGTAGAGTGGCCAGAGCATGGGGCTTTGTAGTTGGAAGATTGGTTTCTGAGTCCCAGCTCCGAGGTTTTCTGTCTGAGCAAGCTTGGTAAGTTCCTAAACCTCAACAAGTCTTGGTTCCCCACTTCTTATCTCCATTCCCTGGGATGATTATACAAGTTAGATGAGATCATGTGTATGAAGATGTGTGTGTACCAGGTGTATGTGTACGACATTTGGGGAGTACTGTCCACAAGATTCCCATCACTTCTGATACCAGTTGCAAGTTTGGGGTTTCCAAGATCACCCTTAGGTTTGGTAATTTGCTGAAAGGACTCGGTACTCCGTGAAATCTATGAAACTGTTGGTTACAGGTTATTATAGTAAGGAACACCGATTAACATCAGCCAAGGGAAGAGGACATAGGCCAGAGTCCAGGAAAGTTCCAAACAGGGCGCTTTCACTTCCTGTGGAGTCGTGGACAGCATTACCTTCCCAACACTGATGTCTGACAGCGCACACGGGTTATTGCCAACCAGGGAAGCCCACCCGAGTCTTGATGTCCAATGTTTTTGTGGGGCTCCATCAAAGAATCACAGTTACCTCCCAGGTGTCTGGTCTAAGTCTGCCGCCCCTCTGGACATCCAGCTGATGCTCCATGATCCAAAGCCCCCACCCTAAGTCATACTCTTAGATGGTTTGGCTTGACACCAGACCCCCAGGCGACCAAAACACTCCTTTCGGGCCTGGTGTTCCAGAGGCTTAGAGATGACCTCCCAGAAGCCAGGGGCAAAGCCTGGACCTCCCTTTACTATGCAGTTGGTTTTTCAGTAACCCTTATTAAGTACTTACTGTATTCCTGGCCCAGGGCTAAGTTATTACTCTGTTCTGTGTAATAACGTCTGTAGTCCTCACAACCACCCTTGGAAGGAGGTCCAGGTGAAGAAGTGGAGTCACTGAGGGAGATGTCTCGTCCAGGGTCACGTAGCTCATGAGCACCAGTGCCTGTCTCAGACCTGCATCTGCTTCTAACCAACTCCATGTGCTGCTCTTTCCCACGCGATTTAATTCTCTCTATGATTTCTTTAAAAATCAAAAACATTGAATATTATTTGCAACCGCCTGTAGATAGCATGTAAATTTGATGCTGGCTTTGGGATGGAATATCTAGAGGAAAAAGGAGACGCTTTCAGTGCTGCAGATCTATTTTTTAATTCTAGATGCTTTGTTGGGTCTTTTCAAGTTTTTTCCTGGACAGAGCTAGATTTTATATATATGGGATCCAGAAGGAAAAAAAAGAGAGCTATTTTGAGAGTTCCCAGTGGTAGGAAAGGAAAACCTTGTTCCCAGGTTTCCTTCTTGCTGTGTCCCCGGGAAGCTGATCTGCCTCCTGAAGTGGAGGGGTGTTCGTGTCTGCTTGGTGGGGGGCCAGTTACTGGTTGTTGCGTCCTCTGTAAGGGAGACACAGGTAGGCAAGGCGCAGCTTCGAGTGCCTCTGTCCAGTTGGACAGTGGTGAAGCATTCGTGTCAAGGCTACTGACAAATAAGGCTTCACTGTTTTTTAAGAAAACATGAATAACTATAAACTTTACTTTTCTTTACCGCCCTCCTTTATCTTTCTTATGATCGTTAAGAAATAAATGAAGATATGGATTCCAGCCTTTATAAATGTCTAAACTTCTGAAATATCTCATACTGATATTTCCTCTGTTGGATCTGCAAATACACTTGAACTACATGGATACTGCTTTTGCTGCTTGATGTTGATCAAGAATAATGTTGATTTTATTACTAATTCACAGGGCCATTCCTTTCTGTTGACTTTCTTTCAGATGAAGAGAAGAACAAACAGAATAAAACAAAACCTCAAACCTGTGATCCCAGTGAAGGAAAAGCTAAAAGTGTACGGCAGGCTTATGTTCACAAGCCATACCTTTACTCGAAGTATTACAGTGATTCCGATGACGAGCTCACGGTAGAACAGCGGCGACAGTCGATTGTGAGTCTTGTTTGATCTGTTGTTATTTTCACATTAAATCAGGTTGACAAATGACTTGTCTGGGTGCAGAGTAGTGAGCATACGAATCGGCAGCATACAGGTTCTGCCTTCAGGCACCTTGCTATTTCACTGGTCAGAATGGACACAAACACGTAACAGGTGTTCGTGTCATTGTGATTAAGAGTGAAAACCTGGTAGCAACCCGGAGGTTTCACGGTGTGGAAATGTTTGATTCAAGTGTGAATCGAGCTTGTGGTGTAGTCATGAGCGTAATATTAAGAGGGAAGTACAGTCCACGTGTTTTCTGGGTGTGAAAATACTTCTAATTATAAGATGTGTCATTGACAGCAGCTTTTTAGGAAAAAAACTACTACTTTATCATACATGTTCATCAGTTTTAAGATGACTTGAAATTTCAGAAACATTAAACTATGAGGTTGTGCATCTTACAATGAGGAAATATATTATGTAGAAAAATGATTTGAAGGATGTACACTAAATGCTACTAGTGGCTTAACTCTTGAAAAGTTTGTTTGATCAGGAGTTAACAAACTTTGAGACAGTGAATTCTGACCGGAAAGGGGCAGTAGGAGTAACACAGTGACTGGATTCTCTCAGGCTTTAAAATTCAATGGCAGAAAGTTCCACCTCCAAAACCTGCATCCTCAGAGTATAACCAACAAGTCATATTTGCTGTAGGACTAGCCTGTCACTGGACTCTGCATTTTAATGAATAATCCAAAAATTACAGAGACCTGCTATGTCCCCCTGATGCTCAGAGATATTTTCACCGCTATCCTTTCCATTGAGGCAACCAGTTTATTAAACCACCATTGCTCAAAATGATACCTTTCCCATTCTTTAAACTAATGGTATTCACATCTGTCTGTTATTCTGGTAGCTTCCAAATTGTGTAGTGCATGTGCACTTTTGCAGAGCCCATTCATTTGTAAGAACATTTGAAGGAAAAACATTGTTTTTTCAGTGTTTTGCTTTTGCCTGATAATCAGAATAATTGTGAGTATGTTGTGGTTTCAGGCTAAAGAAAAAGAAGAGAGGCTTTTAAGAAGGCAGATTAATAGAGAAAAACTTGAAGAGAAACGAAAACAGAAAGCAGAAAAGACAAAATCTTCAAAAGCTAAGAGTCAAGGTATAGGAGATGTTAACTTTAATATTTTAAACTATCTTACATACTCTTTTAGATCCTAGAAATTTATAGTACTTATGAGATATGATTATAAAACAAAATTATCTACATTTTATCTCAGTAAAGCTGTTATAGTTTCAGTTGTGGAAGAGATCCTTATTTTTTAAACTGATGTGTTTAGTCAAGTTTTTAAAGTTATATTGCTGTTTCTAAATTAAACATTCTATCAGGTACCAGCTTATATCACTCACATGTTAGCAATTTATTTCCCAATGGCTGTGGAATGAATTATCACTGGAAAATAGTTTGTTAACAAGTGAGTAATCAAGCTGTGCTGGTGATATTAGCAGAATTAATCTATGCTTCATGTCAACACAAATGTCAAACATTTGTCTGCAGTATTTTATTCAACAAAATTGAACTTCCTCTTCTCACTGACTCTGTATTTGTATATTACACATATAGGAGGTTGGGCAAAGGTGGGTTTACAGCTATGAGTACCTGAAACACAGTTTATTCTTATATTACTATTCATTGTTGTATTGTTGTTGTTATTAATACTCTTGCCCATCCCTGTGTAAGCACTTGAAATAAAAGACAAGTCATCTCCATCTAAAATATTATTTGTATTCCAGCACAACTTGATTTTAAAGCCATTTTGCATTTTCACACTGATTATAAAATTTTAATGAAAAATAATTATTACACTGTTTAGAACTGTTGTGAAATCCCTTATAAATTCCTTTCTTTCCTAGGCAAAAGTAGTGTGGATTTAGAAGAATCATCAGCAAAGAGTTTGGAACCTAAAGCTCCCAGAATTAAAGAAGTCCTTAAAGAACGGAAAGTTTTAGAGAAAAAAGTAGCCTTAAGCATAAAAAGAAAAAAAGATTCAAGGTACATATTTTACCTGGCCACGGTCCCATTGTAACATTCTCTCGGCATACTTTCAGAAGCAAGGCATTGAAAGTGACAGTGAAGAGCCAGACTTGAGTGTGTATGTTGCTGCATGCTTGTTAAAGACCTGGGAGTTTTGTTTTTAGTATCCTAATTCAGTGTGCTAATATCTATAATATTTCCAAGTGTTCACCTCAATAATCTCTGGGGGTGGAGGGGGCCCAGATCTTTTTGATAATCTGATAGAAGCTTTGGACTTTCTCCCCAGAAAAATACATGTGAGTAAACAAACAGTTGTCCCTAGAGTTTCAGAGGGCTTATGGACGCTCTCAATGGACTCAGGAAGTGTCTCCCTTTTGAACATTCAGGAACCACTTACACTGATGGCCTTCATTTTCCCGTCTTTCCAGCGACCCGCTTCACCAGTATTCCATGCTTCTCCCCATAAACCAGAGGTCTGACCCAAATTCTTTTGTAATACTGCATTATCATAGTTAATTCTGTAAGAATTAGAAAGCTGAAGAGGCAGAGTGGCTCCAGCGTCATGTGAGCCATGGGCTACAATTTGCTGTGCCATTAAGATGCAATCATGTGAATTTTTTACAACTTCAAGACACCTAAGTCAGTAATTTGCAAAAATCTGTGAGAGAGTTAGCTCTCAATTTGCTAATACCTCATTCCTATTGACCTGTACAAATAAGACTACCCTGTTTACTAAAAAAATAGTAAGACTTTCAATATGTAATTATAGATCATAACATATTCAGTTTCAAGCAGCAATTCAGGAATTTCTGTGTCCATTATATTTTCCTGTGTAAGTGTTCCAAGAGTGTTCCACATCACATTTGGATTGTGTTCTCTGTTGACTGAGAATTGCATTTCTTAAAAAAGTCTTTATTTTTTTTAAATATATTTTTATTGATTTCAGAGAGGAAGGGAGAGGGGAAGAGAGAGAGATAGGAACATCAATGATGAGAGAGAACCATTGATCAGCTGCCTCCTGCATGACCCCTACTGGTGATTGAGCCCCCAACCCGGGCACGTACCCTTGACCTGAATTGAACCCAGGACCTTTCAGTCCGCAGGCCCACACTCTGAGCCAAACCGGCTAGGGCAAGAATAGCATTTCAATTGAAACATAACAAGTCTCCATTTATGGATCAAGTGTTTATACAAAAGGGAAGCTAAGCACTTTTTTTTTAACCTTCCTGAAAATTTCTTACATTTCAAAGTTTTATTTTGACTTTTTACCCCTACATAGGAATGTTGAAGAGAATTCTAAAAAGAAACAGCAAGCAGAAGAAGATTCCAAAGAAACACTCAAAACAAGTGAGGTGTGTCTTGATTAATAAGCCCATTTTCAATGCTCTTTTGTTAGATACTTCCATCCTTTGAAGTAACACTTAGAAATACAATTGATCTTTTCCAAGTTAAATAAAAAATCCCTCACATCCTATTATGGTCTGAATCCCCATTATGGTCTGAATTCCTCATTTTGGCAAGTTGATTCATGTGATCTTATATCTAGATAGTAGCTACTTTTCTACTCCTTCCTCCCCCACCCACCCCATTTCTTATATTGGCAATAACAAAATTGCCAGTTACAGTAACGTAGAAGGGGAATGAATAAAATCCCTCCCCCATAACAAAGCACCTGTTTCATTCTCTTTTGTTTCTCATCCATATATGCACATAATTTTGCAGTGTGGATGTATTCTTGCATAATGTTTTTACCATTCACTCTTATTTTATCTTACCTTATAAGCTTCCTAAGTATTATATTTACTGGTAGCATAGTGTATATTGAACGGATAGACCATAATGTAAACATTTCCTTATAGTCGAGCACTTAGATGTTTCTGAGATTTAATCATTTTAAATTGTAAAAATATGGGCAATGAATACATTTCTTCCCCTGTTTGGATTATTTTCTTGGGATAAACTTTTGCTTTTATTGGTTTTAAATCCTTACTTATAATTCTATAGATGAATTATCTTAACACTTCCCAGGGGAAAAACTAATAATTTAGTGATTACTTATTCACAGCCAGTAAATATTCTTGATTTCTTTATTTATAAATTTGAGGCATATTTAAGTATATTCAGATATTTTAATGTCACTTTAAAAAATATTTAATTTTATTTTGTGATAAATTTCTTTGGAAAATGATCCCAAAATTTTATTCACAATTTGTTAGAACTTAAGGTAAAATTAGGTTGATAAAATCCCTTTTAGTTTTTTCTTTGAGGTATTTAATTTTTAAAGTATTTTTTAAGATCTTGCTATATCCTGGTCCCTTTGTTAGTAGAAGTACGTTAATCTTTGTGTTAAAATGTAAGGAGATGCCATGGTAAGCTGACCCAGAGGCACAGAGATCTTCCTGAGAACTTCAGCCCATCGTTTAAATAAGAAAAACTTCTGGTGTCTAAACTAAAATGTTGGAAACTTTTATTTTAGTATAAAGTTTTTTAATTGGCTACAAATGCTTTTGGACTGAAAAGAACATTGGATTGTATTGAGAGTTAAAGAAGGCCTACATGCATGGACAGCTCTGGAGAAGCAGCTAGTCTCTGTGAAGGTGCCTGCGGTGTAGGGGGAAAGTACTAGATTTTAGACTGAGATCCTCCGAACGCGTTGCCCAGGTATGAGCTTACTGAGCCATGCTGAGTTCCAGTTTCCTCATGCAAAAACAAAATTAATAATCCCAACCACAGGCTGCTTGCACAGACTAAGTAGGGTATAAAATATGTGACCACTCAGCATATGAAATGCACCCAGGTGTTAAATTTGATATAAAAAATGGACTGTAGTATTTCTTATATTTGAACCTTTATTTTCTTACAGCATTGTGAAAAGGAAAAGGTGTCTTCTTCCAAGGATTTGAAGCATGTTCATACAAAAAGTGAAGCAAGTAAACCTACCCGGAGACTCTCAGAGTGTTTGCATTCAGCTGATGAAAGCAAAAATGAGTCCAGAGTGGAAAAAGAACACAAAAGGCGGACCTCTGCTCCTGTGGTGGTGGAAGGGGGACAGGAGGAGACGGACGCGCGCGATGGGAAAAAGCAAGCAGAGCGCTCAGAAATGGTCACAGAAGAACCCCCGAAACAGAAAGGCACCCTGAAAAGTGAAAAGCATGTTAGGAAGGAGGATTCTGAAACACAGCATGTGAAGAACCTCCCTAAGAAAGAGACAAAGTCCTTCAAAGAGAAGCCTGAGAAAGAGAAAACTCTCTCTGAAGACAAGTTGTCTGTGAAGCATAAACATAAAGGGGAGAGTGCGCATAAAGCAGGCGATGAGACCGAGCCCCACCCCCCTGAGAAAGGGGTCAAAGGGGAGGACAGTGTTCAAAAGCAAAGCCAACAACCTAAGCTTTCTGCGGATGATAAAGCTGAACGGAAGAACAAACATAGGAATGAAAGGAAATTGTCAATTTTAGGCAAAGATGGAAAGCCAGTTTCTGAATATATTATAAAAACAGATGAGAATGTGCGTAAAGAAAACAGCAAAAAGGAGAAACACCTGTTGACGGAGAAAACTAAGGCAGAGCACAAATCGAGAAGATCGGGTGATTCTAAAATTCAGAAAGATTCTCTGAGTTCCAAGCCACATGGAACCCCATTACAGAGAAGAAGTGAAAGTTGCTCAGAGGATAAGGGTGACATGGACTCGACTCATTTAGATAGCAGTTCAAAACCTGAAGAGGCTGTTCCCAAGGAGAAGCGAAGAACCAAGAGCTTGTTAGATGAAAGACCTGCGCTCAAGTCAAAATCAAAAAGTCAAGGCAAGCCGTTAAAAGTCAGTGACATAGAATCACAAGAAGGTGTCACAAGACAGACAACCACTTCGAAACCAGATAAGGAGAGGAACACAGAAGACAGTGACCCAGACAGACAGCGGAAGTCTAAAGCCGAGGACAGATCCGAGGAGGCCGGTGCTGACCCTGCAGCTGAGGGTGCGGCATCCTTGGCCCACGGTGCACAGAAGGACTCCGGTCACCGAGCAAAGCCGCTGCTGGCAAAGGACAAACACAAGGGGGAGAGGGAGTCAGGCTCCTCCAGACTGGAGAGGAGGTTATCAGATGGGCACAAGAGCAGAAGCACAAAGCACAGTAGTAAGGACGTGAGGAAGAAGGAAGAAAGCAAATCCGATGACAAGGATGGGAAAGAAGTTGACAGTAATCATGAAAAGGCCAGAGGGAATAGCTCAGTCATGGAAAAGAAACTGAGTAGAAGGGTGTGTGAAAATCGAAGAGGCAGCTCATCCCAAGAAATGACCAAAGGAGAAGAGAAATTGGCAGCCAATGCTGCAGGCACTCCCGGTAGTTCCTCCCTTCAGCGACCAAAAAGAGGAGGCGATGCCACACTGATCCCCGGGCAAGAGCCAATGGAGACCGACATGGAGCCTGCTGTCGGAAACGCACTGGAAGTATCGAAAACCCCGGAGAGCAGCAGCAGCGGTTCTCAGCAAGACACCGGCCTTGAAAATGTGATGAAACCAAAAGCCACAGCCACGGTCCTAAAGGATGAGTTAAGAACTTCCACAGGAGATGCAAAAGCTGCTCCTGCCTGTAAACCTGAACGTGGAACAGTGGCTGCTAGTAATTCTGAAAAGCACACAAACCATAAAACTGCCGGGACCAAGAAAGCACACGTCCAAAGTGCTATGTCCAAGCTGAGTCCCGGGGAGAGGGATCCCCCTCAGCCAGGAACCCATGAAACCAGTGTGGACTCAGAGGCTGGTCACAGAATGGTGCCTCGTGTCCTGGCAGAAAATGGCCGGGCACAAAAGACTGTGAAGCACCCAAGACCCACTGAGGAGCGTGTTGCTCAAGGAGGTGCTGTTCATGAACATTCCACAAATTTGGACCCATCGCTGTCCTTAAGTCCTGTGATTGCTGTGCCTCAGAAACAACCCCATGGTGCAGATGTTCCTGTAGGCGACAGAAGACCTGTTTCAGACGGTGGCTCGGGCAGCACCTGCCTGGGGGACCACTCGGGTCTCCCGCAGCAGAGCTTGTTGGTGAGAGAATCGGAAGTCCTGAGGTCAAGTCACAGCAAAGAAGGTGGAGCACTTTCCACACCAGATATGCCAGCAAAAGCGAGCCTAGATAGCAAAAGACACATTCCAGAAGGTTCCCAGGCCACCACACTGCATGGTAAACAAGGGAAAGTAAACATACCTCTTGGTAGCAAGTTAACAGACATGATTGTGGGACATGAGAATGTTAGCAAAGAAGGCGGCTTGATGGATGAGTCCAGGAGAGAAAGCGCCTTGAGTGCAGAGCCCACCTCAAAGCAGATGGTTAGAACTGCAGCAGAAAGTGGCAGAAAGGATGGGCTCGCTGTTGTCCCTGGTGTGAGCATGAGCACCGGAAAAGATGCTCAAACCGGTGAACTTAAGCACAGTAGAGGCCCAAGTGAAGTAGAACACCTAACAGTTGTTGCAAGAAGGAAGGAAAACAGTGAGGTAGACACTAGTGCAGGAGGTAGCACTGCTTCCTCCATTTCACACCAAAGGAATAGGAAAGCTGAGGATGGGGCGAAGCCTTCTCTCGCCACCAGCACTGAAGGGAAGGACAAAGGCATGACCTTGAATCCTATAAACACCAGGGCTGCCACAACCACTTCAGAAGCAGTCGAGGGGGAGGTGGCGCTGCCTTGCACGAGCATCGAGGCAGACAATGGCCTCACAAGGGGCTCCAGAACCAATGCCCTGCACACCAGGGCCCACGCCAGCCCAGCCACCGTGTTCGCCGCAGCAGAAGAAGGTGGGGCTGTGGTGACGGAGGGCTTCTCAGAGAGCGAGACCTTCCTCACCAGCACCAAGGAGGGAGAGAGTGGGGAGTGTGCTCTGGCCAGATCTGGAGAGCCAGCCGCAGACCCAGCAGCTGCCCAGGCAGCCACAGTCAATGACAGTGTCAACAGTGCTATGACAGAAGAGAAGGATGATGCTGTGACCAGCGCGGGCTCTGAAGGGAAATGCGAAGGTTCTTCCAGTCGAGACTCAGAAAGAGTCAGGGGGACTGTGACTTTCACTGGGGAAGGCGAGAGCGACGGGGCCGTAACCAGTGCTGGGACAGAACTGCGGGAGAGATCCTTGAGCAGTGGAGAGAGAACTGTGACGAGAGTGGGCCCCAAAAAGGAACCCGAGGGAACTGTGACATGTACAGGAGCAGAAAGGGGAAGCGAAGGCATGGCGGCGTGCGCGGTCACTGGAGCAGGGCCCCAGGAGGAGCGCCTGGTGACGGGTGCAGCAGAGGTCCTGGCCAACAATGACACGCCACCAGGAGCCAGTGCCCCCCAAGAGGGAGGGGGGTCTGTGAATGACGGGGCAGAGGGAGAGAGCGCCGTCACCAGCACAGGGATCACGGAAGACACAGAGGGGCCAGCCAGCTGCACAGGCTCGGAGGAGGGCAGTGAAGGCTTTGCTCTAAGCTGTGAATCAGAAGAGAATGGACAGAGTGCGACGGGCAGCACCGCAGCCAAAGAAGCCACCAACGTGCCATTGGTCGCTGCCGGTCCTGGTGACGACGAAGACATTGTCACCAGCACGGGTGCCAAAGAGGAGGATGAGGAAGGGGAGGGTGTGGTGACTAGCACTGGAAGAGGCAACGAGATTGGACATGCCTCCGCCTGCACGGGGATAGAGGAGAGTGAAGGGGTGCCCGTGTGTGAGAGTGCAGAGGAAGGGGATGCTCAGATTGGGACTGCAGTGGGGCATGCGGCGGCTGAGGCCGGGGCCACCGTCAGCGCCCATGAAAGTAACGTCGACAGCATGAGTGCCGCAGACAAGGAGATGAAAGACACAGAAATCTGCTCCAGTGCAAAGGGGATCGTGGAAAGTAGCGTGACCAGTGTGGCTTCGGCAAAGGCTGGGGCGGCACTGGGGCCTGAAGGGTGTGAGGGGCCCATGACAAGTGCAGCTTCAGGTCAGAGCGACAGTCCGCTGGCCAGAAAAGACCACGTCGAAGAGACCGCTATTTCCACTGGCCTGGTGGGGGGCAGTCACGAGAGACTGGTATCTGCTGCAGGCCCAGAACGGGAAGTTCATCACACATCGCCCAGGGAGAAAGAAGATGAAGGTGCCATCACCTCTGTGGAGAGTGAGGAGTGCATTGGCCGCGTGGCTGCCACTGCCAGTGACAACATCACCAACCAGAGTCGAGGCATGGGCCTGGTGATTTCCACCAGCACGATGAGTGATTGCACCGCGCAGCTGAGCGCCAGGATGGACGGGGAGGGTCATCCCAGTTCTCTGAGGGCTGAAGAAGGTGCGGAAGGCACCGGGGTCAGCACGGAGGAGTTCGAGGCCCCCATGCCCAGTGCGGCTTCGGGAGAGGAGAGCCCCCTCGCTGTTGTGGGAGAGGAGGAGAAGGACGAGTGCGCCATGATTTCCACCAGCCTCGGGGAAGAGTGCGAAGTGCCTGTCTCCAGCGCAAGCACCATCCTGGGTGCTGGCAGCCAGCAGCCGGTCACAGCGGTTGGAGGAAGAGCCACCGGCCCCATGCTGGCCAGCACCGACGACTTCGAGGTGCCCATGCCCAGTGCACCCACGAAGGCCGAGAGCCCTCTCGCCTCCACCAGCAAGGAGGAGAAGGACGAGTGTGCCCTCATCTCCACCAGCGTGGCCGAGGGCTGCGAGGCCTGCATTGCCAGGGTCGCTGCAGAGAGTGGAGGTGAGCAGCCTGGCCCGGCCATGGAGGAGAAGGATGGGAGCGCGGTCATCTCCACCAGCTCAGTGGAGGACTGTGAGGGCCCGGTGTCCAGTGCCATCCCTCGGGAGCAAGTCCGCCCCTCGGCCACACCAGCTGAGGAGGTAAGCGACACCACTGCGATTTCCACAAGTACCTCCGAAGGCCGGGAAGCGGTCATGAGGGGTGCTGGGCTGCGGGATGAAGACCGGCCTGCCACCGCAGGGGCGGAGGATGTGAGTGAGGCCGCCCTCATCTCCACCAGCACAGCTGAATGCACGCTGATCCTCGCTGGCCTGGTCGGACATGGGGAGACTCCGCTGACTGCAGGCCACCCAGAAGGGACAGGGGGCCAGTCTGCTGCAAAGGTGAGCAAGTGTGAGGCCCCCATGCCCAGCCTCATTGCTGAGAACAACTGTCAGTGCCCCGGGCCACTCCCAGGAGGAAAAGCAGTGAGCCCTGAGGAGAGGTGGGATGGGGTGCCAGTCAGCGCACTTTCTGCAGGGGAAGGCCAGTCGGGAGAGAAGAGGATACCTTTGAGCCCCGAGGCAGAGACGGCAGGGGACAGCAGTACAGCCAGCCCTTCGGCAAGGAGGGACTTGGAGAGGAGTGCTGACGAGCCTGTGAGCCTGAGACCAGAGCAAACACCTGGGCAGACGGCGGAGGGCTCCATCAGTGCCCACTCTGTGACAGCAGGGAAAGCCGGTGCTGAAATGGCTGAGGGCGAGCCACAGGGCAGAGACACTGCAGTGGAGCAGCCGTCTCTTCCTCCTGCCCAGCAGGACCCCACCACCGCACGTATTCATGGCCAAGGACCCGATGCCACTCCTGCCCACTCCGTCCTTCCGGATGTCTGCAGTGCGGCTCTGACAGCAGCCGCATGTGAGCAGGACTTGCCCATCGAGAGTATTCAGGCACCAGCTGAGAAAACAGGAGATGGCGTGGTGAAGCCATCCCAGAAGGAAGGAGCCCTCACGGTCACTGTTTCTCCTGAAGAGAATTTGGGTGACAAAGGTGAGAATCTCTCTAATGGCAAATTTTAGCATTTTACACAGATGATTGTATGTTGAGCCCATTTACAGCAACCTTCCAAAACATGGTTTTGGTTCCAGAATGTCACAAAATAATTTATCAAACTCAGTTATCAAGCCTCTCCAAGAGGAACTTGTGTTCAAAAGCTCAAAGCCTCAGACTCATTTCTCATGGGCACACAGGGCAGAGGCAGGAGGCTGAGGGACTGGAAGCTGCAGGTTACTGAACCGCCCTGACCTTCAGTTCAGGTTCCTTGTCCATCCAAACGGACACCTTACATCAGCCCTGTGAAATCAGTACTCTTTTATCACCCATTTTACAAATGGGCAACTGGGGTCATAGAACTTAGGTAACTTGCATGGTACTTGGGTGCCTGTAGAAAACACTACCTCTGAAGCTCAGCTTTCTGTTGTATAAAATGGGGAGCCAGATCGCTGTAGAAAAACACTTGGGAATAGATGTCTCCACAGATAATATACTGCGTCACTCTTTCTGGGCAGCCCTCCTAAGAGCAAGAAACAATTTTACTGTCTCCACAAAAACTTAAATGACCCATGCATTTCCTCGGGTAATTTTCATACATATTCCTTTTTATCATTTTCTATTGACTGCCAAATAAAACAGCAAAGTGGCACAGTGTGCTAGATAAGAACCTTCTGTTTCCTTTTGGTTCGGGATGTATTTTGCAAGCAAGTTCTTACATTGGTTTAATGGCTTTGAATTTCATTAGGCAGCGAAGAGTCTCCATCGGATGTTTTGGGAGGATTGGACTTGAAAGCCAGCTTGAGGACTGAGGTATGGTTGATGGTTCAGCTGCGCTGAGCTGTAAGTGTGTCCATACCGTTTCACCCTATGTACACACAGACACGTAAGCTGTGTCTCACTGAACTTAAGACACTCAAGTATGGTTAATGTTACATCCTGTGGTGGGGAGCCAAGAGCCTCCATCATCCCCGAATGTAGGGCTATCATCAGTTCCATTTGCTCCAACCAGAAACCCGAGTCACCCACGTTTAATCCATGGCCAGTTCTCATAGGCTCCCGTCCAGAGTGTAACTGGAGTCCATCTGTTTCTGGTTCTGCAGTTACTGCCCTAGTCTCAGCCCTGCTTCAGTGGGTCCCTGCTAACTTCCTTCCTCTCCAGCCCTGCTCTGATTAGCACGGCCCTGGAAGCTAGCTTGAAAAACATAAATTAGGTCATGCCATTACCCTGCTTAAGATTTCCAGTGGCTTTCCATCATACTTAGAAGAAATCTGGTTTCTCATGGTCTTTGTGGTTTACATACTTTAGTCGCTGTATCCCCTTTTCAGCCTGCTCCCAAAGCGCCCTCCCGGTGTGCCGAGGTAGCGGTGAGCAGGGCAGTGGTAGGCAGGCAGGAGGGCTCGAAGGAGGACGTGGGAGTTTGCGTTGGAATTTTGCAAATAGAGTAGAAGTTCACCAGAGAAAGAACAAAAAGCCTGCCAGTCAGGGAAGCCTGTTGTAGGCACAGAGGGAAGGGCCCTTGGTGAATCCGAGTACTGCGGTGGTTTCGAGGTCCCGGCCTCGCGAGGGGGAGCGGTGCCGGTCAGGAAGAGCCTTAGTGTTGTACTAAATTAGAGTTTTAATTTAAAGCAGGAGGAGAGCCATTGATGGGTGAAATATGAAATTAGATTGATTTTTCGGGTTTTTTTTTTGTTTGTAAAACCCGACATGTATTCATTTTGAAATTTTGCAGACTTGAAAGTAGACTTTTATATTGTTACAAAATTCTGGGTGGTTTTTTTACATCCCTCGAGGTTAGTCTTGCCTTCTTGTTATAAAAACCACAGCTAAGTTATGTTTTTATGGCACTTTGGACTTTTTAGACATTTGTACCAGCAGTGGAAGAGACAACTCATGCAATTCCAGCACCGTCAGAAAGTCCACGTGGGAGAAAGCCGACTGGAGTAGGTAAGCTCCTTTCAGCAGGTGTTCGCATCATTTTCCCTTGCATGTGGTTGTACCTTTCATTGCGGCTTAGAATCAGTAGCCAATTCATCACAATATGCTGACAGGTTATATGAATTTGCCTTGCGCTTTTTAAGATAGATTAGAGAGATTTCATTTTTAACATAAACCTTTCCTTATGAAGTGCCAGTCATTTTCATAGGAAGTAACTGTTTAAATGTGATAGCTCCAATCATTGTGGCAAACAGAAAGTAGCTTTGAGCAAGCTCTTGCTCCATCCCCAAAATGTGTCTCTGCACCTCCCTGCCCCTCCTAGGGGCTGAAGCTGTTTATCACAGCTCATTTCCAACAGGCAGGTCTGCTGCTGTGCGCCCATGTCTCTAAACCCCCGCTGTGGGCCCTGGTGACTCCGCGAATCTGCTCCCAGCTTGCAGAGCCTTCCAGCCTGTCCACACCACAGTCGTCAGTGGGCACTGCAGTCTTCTTAGGAGAGTGCGTGCCCTGTGTCAGAAAGGATTAGGGCAACACCACACACTGGTCCAGAACTTCTCTACACTCTTAAAACTCATTGAGGACCCTAGAGAGCTTTTGTTGTGTGGATTATACCTCTTGACATTTACCAAGTAAGAAAATTGAGCCCTGGCCGGTGTGGCTCAGTCAGTTGGGCGTCCTCCCATGCACCAGAAGTTTGCTGGTTCGATTCCCAGGGCACATGCCCAGGTTGCAGGCTTGATTCCCAAGTGGGGGGCTTGCAGGAGGCAGCCGATCGATCACACATCCATGTTTCTCTTTCCCTCTCCCTCTCCCTTCCTCTCTCTGTAAAAATCAATAAAAAATATTTTTTTAAAAAAAGAACACTTTGGAGGTTCTGAAGTCCTTTGTTCCCAGTTATTTCAGATCACTGTGTCTGGGTATGATTCAGTAAGAGATCTACTTACGTAAAAGGAAGTTGTTTGAAAGAAAAATGTGTGTTCTGTCATGTTGAGTAGAAGCAGTAGACCTTGTACTTCAAGTTTCCAAAGAATATAAATAGACCTTTGCTGTTCCATGGTGAGGACCTAACTTTTCATTTGATGAACCAACTTCACACTGCAGCCTGCCCATCAGTGGAGGTCTCCTCCGAGCCTCAGGTCCTCAGCTGTGAGATCAGGGGGTGAGTTAGGGACACTGCCATTGCAGTAAAGAGGCCGGTGGCTTCCATTTCTGTGGATGTTCTGATAGAACATGGACCATAGAGAGTAAGTGGTCAGAGTTTTATAATTCACAGAGGCAGCCAGGCGCATAGCATCATAGCCCTGCCTAACTGCTCTGAACATCTGAGTTGTTTCTTTGTGGTTCAGGCACAGTACTCAGCTTCCTTATTTCTCACTGTTGTTTTGAACAGCTGAACAGCAGAGGGAGTCTGGGTCGGTGAAGGCATCACTGAAGGTGAGTCTCTGTGACAGCTGGTTTTCCTCATGGTTGGGGTGGTTTTGGGTTAGTGTTTGAGAGCCATGAGGGAGGCCTGTCCTGTGCATTACTTTAGGAGACAGGAGGCCATTGGTAGCATGCTCTCCTCTCGAGTTCACCTGACCAAAATATTTACTTGTCCTTTTTCACGTCCAACTATATCCACTGATGTCATGAAATATAGTTGTTTTCCTCAAAAAAAAAAAAAAAGTCACTCTGAATTTTCAGCACTGAATGTAGGCCAGTGTCATGAAATAAAAGGAAGTGGAAGGCTGCCCAGATTGCTGAGACTAGAAGGCTCACCTGGGGCGCGAATGCTAAGGAAATGTCAGAGAACTGGCCTTTCCATCGGTTATTGCTGTGTTGCAAGTCGGGTTGTGGCGGTCATTAATCACAGTGCTGTGGACACAACATATTTTTGAGAATTAAAGTTGACTTTATGTTTTAGTAGTTTTTCTGAAAATACCAAACTGTAATGGCCATATATACTTTTTTTTCACATGTGGCTCTCATAATCCCTTTTGTGCCCTGAGATCATACCAGGAGTGAACACCGTAAAACGCACCCTGCAGGCAGCCATGATCTTTCCCAGCCCCCTGTGGCCTCAGGGCCCTCACCCTGTGGAAACACCCCGTTTGGAGCAGGAAGCTTGTGCGCAGGCTGCTGAGTGAGAAGGAAGGAGAAGCCCACTCGGTTTGGTTCAGGCTTTCCCTGCAGAGCTAGCAGGCGACTGAGCTCCCAGCATGTGCCCCGTCCGACCTCAGAGTTTCCCTGAATCCCTGCGTCGCAGCTGCCTCCCCATCCAGGCACACCATCCTTTCTAATGTTGGATTTTGAATGTTGTAGGCTATTCTGAAACTTCCCCTCAGTAAAGAGAGAAACAAAAGGTATAGTTGACAAGATTTGCCAAAGGGAAATCTTGTGACAGAACAACAGAATCCTTTAGCATTTTAAGTAAAGGGAAAAAATATCAAGAGGGATCGTTGGATGGGAAGAGAAATCAGAATTCAGGGATGTTTTCTTTCTTACACTTTTGCGGCAATAATTTTAAAGACAAGGAGAATAAGCACAGTAGAATGGTAATTGTTAATCGGGACCTTCCTCCAGAGGAAGATGCTCTGTGCTCTTGAACTTCCAGGTGAAAATGAAAAGAGCACGCATCCCAGCCCCTCTCGGCGTCCCTACTAACAGCAGATGATGCTCATCCCCTTCTTTCCCTTCTGCCTCCCAGACTTCTCAGACTAACCACAGCAACTTTCCTATTGTATATTTAGGTCGAAAATTCAGGCTCAAGAACAAATGAAGACGTTCACAGCAAGTCTCATAACAAAGAAGGTAAGTTAACTAATTTCATAGTAGTCATTTTACTAGCAGCTACAATGACAATTGTTTAGTGCCTGCTGTGTGCCAGGCCCTGGGGCAAGTACCCCTAGGTCTCCTCTCATTGAATTGAGGTAATGCAGTCAGGTGAACGTTGGTGGCACCACGTCGGGAGTTGAGGAAAGTGAGGCCCAAGAGGCCCAGGGGCTTAGTCAAGGCCGTGCAGCATGCAGTGTGTAAGTGGTGCCTGGAGCACTACAACTTGCGAGTGACCTCATGTTGGGCTCCGTTCCGTGCACATACGGACATGCAGTCCCCTGTGGTCTGCATTGCAGGAGACTTCTGAGCTGAGGGTTGGCTGGGTTAGTTAGATCAGGGCTGTCACCTTTATGTCGGTCTCTCCCAGGGGTGGGCCCTCACTTCATGACTTCATGACGGGGAAGGCTGCCAACTCCAGAGGGATAATTCTCTTTTCCAACAGAACACGGAGTTCGGTTTGTTCCTATAGATTTTGTTCATTCCGTATCCAAGAATGGGGAAAGTGGTCTTAATCCTCACTACAGCTATTTTTTTTTTTTGCTACAGCTATTTTATAGCGTGTTACACCATATTTCAAACCAGCAGAAAGCAGCAATAATTATAAATCCACGTACCCATCACCTAATTTTGTCATAACTTAAAGTTTAGTATATTTGCTTCAGATGCTTTTTTAAAAATGTTATAGTTACAGTTGAATCTACATGATACCATCTCAATCCCAATCTCCTTTTATCTACCCCACAGGGACCCAGCACTCTGTATTCACTGTATATGTTCTCACACACAGTACGTAGCCTGTGGTGCGAGCTTTAGGAAGAGGGTATCTCATTGCAGAAACTCCACCACGTTGGTTCGGCAGCACTGTGTTCTGAAAGGTTGTCCTGTCCATGTGTCTACTCTCGTTACTTTTCTTCGGCTGCTCTTTAGGATTCCGAGTGTGAATAGGCCAGGTCTTACTTTTTTGCTCCGTTAGGTTTTTGTCACTTCTCCCATTACAGAGGGTCCCTGCGCGTGATCCTGCCCGTTTCCCAGTGCATGTGCAGCGAGTGCACCTGTCCCTCCAGCTGTGGGTGGGAGAGACACCTCCTCCACTTGACTGAGTGAGCCAAATCGTCCCCGGTGGCTTTCAGTTCTCACCCCACGCCTTCTCCCATGTTTAATTATCCTGTGGTTTGGGTGTTCGCTAACCTGATGACTGAGAAGAGATGCCTGTTCTCCTTGGGCACTCATGCTGTGCTGCTGCTGGAGCCAGGAGGGTGGCTGTGAAGTCAGGGGTCCTCTTCTCTCCCTGAACCCCCTTGGCTCACATCTGGACATGGAAGTCCTGGGCCTCCCTGGCGGTGCCTGGAGGGTCCCGCTACGTCGTCTGCAAAGTCTCCTCCTCTTTCCTTCCGCTGCCACACTCACCCCTACAGTAGGTACTGGGATGGATAAATATTTAAGGTTGTTTTTCTTTTTTGTGTTTATTGCTCAGAGATTTCCAGTGCTAGAGATGACAGCACAGAAGCCGGACGGGGTCAAGGTGCTGAAGCAGATCCTGTAGAGGTGGGTTTTATAAGACACTTGGGGATTTCGTGTTTTATGCAGTGTTTTCACCTGGGCGCAGAGGCTTCACTCTGTGTATATGTCAAAAATAAAGGGGAGGGTTGAGAGTTCTGTGTGATCTGTGTCTGCTCAGGTGGTGCTCGGGTAATTGGACAGACCCCAGGGTGACTTGGACATGTCCCTGTTCACACTCAAGAATCTCTTTTCATGTCCTGCCTCTCATCTGCCCTTTCATGGGCCACTGAGGGGAGAGAAACACCAGTTAGTTCGTTACGTGCCACCGATCATCACGCATAGCTCGACTGCAGAGATGGCAACATGAGAAATGCTTTGTAAATGTATTTTAGAACTGTTGAAGTATAGTGTGTAACCAGAGACAGGTTTGATATTTCATGTAGATTTATACTCGAATTGAAAAAAAGAAAAGACTCAAGCTTAGACTAATCCAAATCTAGATGCCGAAAGTGTTATTCTAGACTTTTACATTCATATGAAATTATATTCTGAAGGCTAGAAGTTAATGTGCCGCATTTCAGTGGGCAGGATGCAAATCCAGGTGCCTTTAACAGGGTCATTCTAAATTCCAGGTGGAGGAGAACGAAAGGAATACGCGTGGGAGGAAAAGGAAGAAGCACGACCCCTCCTCAGAAGACGAACTGGGTACTTAGAACATACATGTCCTTGTTTCAGGCATATTTGAAAATCATGTTATTTTCACATGTGAAATAGTGGGCTAAGAGCAGAAAATTTTAGAGGGTGGTACAGTTGACCCTTGAACAGAACGAGGGGTAGGGACCCTGACCGCCTGCACAGTAGAAAATCTGAGTGTAACTTAGGTCAGCCCTCCGCATACACAGATTCCCAACCAGGATCGAAAATACAGTTGACCTTGAAGAACGTGGGTTTGAATTGCCTGGGTCCACATGTACACGGATTTTTAAATCAAGCCCATATGTTCACGGATGAATTGTAGTTGTTTACTTCCCAGCTCGAGTCTAGTTTGTTTCCAGACCAGCTTGACGCCTGAAGGGTCTTTTATGGACTTGGTCCAGATTATCTGCTGAGGAGACCCAGCCCCTGGGACTCCTGCAGCCTGGGCCTGAGGCCCAGCCAGGCACCACGAAATTCCTTATTTTAGGTCATAAACCAGTGCCCCACAGAGCTAGTGAAGCACTAGAGTAAAGGCACCTAATGGCCCTTCTGTGCCTCGTTGGCTTCCTCCTGGTCTGTGGCAGTGCTGTCCAGCAGGAAAATGTCCTATGTTTGTTTTGTCTAGGACAGTGGCTCCTAGCCGTGCACTTGAATGTGGTCCATGTAAATGAAAGATTGAATTTTTTATTGTGTTCCAATTTAATTACTTTAAATTTCAGGAGCCCCATGTGGCTAGTGGCTACCATTACTGGACAGTGCAGAGATTTTTATACTTTAACTAGAGGCCCAATGCACAAAATTCATGCATGGGTAGGCCTTGCCGGCGATTAGGGCTGATCAGGGCCTTCTGGCTGCTGGATGGGGCTTTCCTTCATTCCACGCCACCCCCTGGTGGTCAGCACACGTCATAGCGAGCGATCGGCTCCTGGTTGAACTCCCATGGGGATACTTTGCATATTACCTTTTATATTTATAGATACCTGACACAAAGTACAAGTTCAGTAAACACTTATCTATTTACATAAAAGGCTAAGTGACCAACCGTATGTCCGTCCATCAGACTGACCGACCAGCCAGTACGTCTGACGCGCACTGGCAATTTAAAAATAAACGTTGACTAGTACATGCGCGAGACCGACCAGCCAGTACATATAACACACAATGGCAGTTTAAAAATCCTACATAATAAAAGCCTAATATGCTAAGTGTCCAGTCGACTGGTCAGCCATTCAACCAATCAAAGCGTAATATGCTAATGATATGCTAAGGCCGCTCAACCGCTCTCTTTGATGTGCACTGACCACCAGGGGACAGACAGTCAACCAGTTGCTATGATGTGCACTGACCACCAGGGGGAAGATGCTCCGACCAGTAGGTAAGCTTGCTGCTGGGGTCTGGTCAATCGGGATTGAGCGAGACAGGCTGGACATGCCCTGGGGCCCTCCTGCGGTCCCTCCCCAGCTGGCCAACCTCCCATGTCTCTCCCTGCTCCAATCGTGCACCAGTGGGGTCCCTCGGCCTGGCCTGCGCCCTCTAGCAGTCCGGGACCCCTTGGGGGATGTTGGAGAGCCAGTTTCGGCCCACTCCTGTAGGCCAGGCCGAGGGACCCCACTGATGTGCAAATTCGTGCACCAGGCCTCTAGTATACATATAAAGCTCTCGCTGGTGCCAATCGCACGCATGTGTTTCGATCTGTCATTGTCAATCGTGAATTTGGTTGACACTTCTATTATAGAGAAAGGACGAATAGCGATATTAAAATATTTCTTCTAATTAATTTCCTTTCAATGTGTATGAATCCATGCACCAGGCCACTAGTTAAATAATATGTGAGAAAGAATGGATAAATACTTTTCTTTCTTTGTCAGGGAACATAATTATTTTACAATTATTCAGTTCATACTATATCTAGTTATTATCCATGGTAATATACACATTCACAATAACTATGTGTTAGGTATTATCACCATTTTATAAATAAAGAAAATAAGATCCTGAGAGATTCCCAGCCACGCCATGGTCTTCATCACTAACTGCACCTCCTAGGAAACTCCTTCAGGAAGGTGGAGTATCCACATGCCCTAAGCCCTTTCCATAGAACTGCTGTGTTTGTGGTGTCATTGAGCATTTGTGGATTTTTATATTAGCATTTATTTTTTTGGCTTTCTCAAGGCCAGTGTTCAGTGTTCAAATCACATGACATTATACATACATTTAGAATACCTAGCATCTCTGAAGCACAAGCCCCAGGAAGAAGCCTCAGACTATCCTAAAACAGAACCAAGCGTTTCATTTCCCACTTAGCTTTTATCCCTTTGTGATTCTGTCCAAACTGATTTTCAGACGATAATTCAGATGCCCCGGATTCCAAAATAGAAGCGGCACGGAGGCGACGCTCTGAAGCTGAGCCACGGGATGCGAAGGTACCTTTCCACACACTAGTTTAAATGTCAGGAGTGACCCCGTTCCTGCAGAGTGAGCACGTGTATATTTTCCTTCCAGTACCCCTTTTCCTTTATGAATCTCTAATAATAATCACTGTATTATCAAAGGTGTGTTTTTTAGGCTCAAAAAAGAAACAAAAGATGCACTTTATTTTTTATTTTTTTAATAATAAATTATATTTAATGTGCTTGTTATAAGATAGACACTAATAAAAATCCAGGTACATTTTTTTTTTATTTCATTAAATTTATTTTAAGTTCCTGTTCTCCTGCATTTTTTCTTGAAAACACCAAGTCAAGGGTGAGGGAGAAGAGCGATTTCCATTTTGCAGGGAGAAAACTGGCAGCCTTGGTGCTTTATGCTTGAACCTTATCTCATGTCCTTCTGTCTTCAAAATTTGTATCCTTTTTATACTTTCACTGGTAGCAACAATCGTTCCTTTTTTAAAACAGTTTACAACAGACTATTCTAAAAGATCACTGTGGAATTGTTTTTAAAATAAAAAGGAAAACTTTGGGAGGCTAAATGGACGAGTTATAAAAGGCATTTCTTATCTTGTTCAACTCCTCTGCAGGAAGAGAGCTCCGGGGATTCGGAAGAGTCGTCTAAAACCAGTCCCGGCACGCGCACCGCTGCCGCTCGGGCCATGGAGGAGCGAGGTGAGGGGCCGTCTGCTGAGATGAAATGTGCTGAGAGGAGACTAACTGTTCAGGCAGCAGCATCTGGGGCCAGGCATCCCCAACAGAAACGGCACTCGCCACTCGTTCCCCCTTGACAATCTGGTCACGCGCCTGCTTAATATTTTGGGGGCGTGGGCATCGTTTCTGATTTGGATCCTGTTCTACCCAAAATGTGCTGCTGCTTACCAGCTAACCAGACTCTGGCTTCTTAACACTGGAGGCCTGGGCCTGAGAGTGGAGTGCGTGTGTGGCAGGGCTGTGTGGTCCCCTGGGTGGGGTCAGCGTTGAGGCGGACCCTGGTCCCCAGCCAACGGAGCTCTGCCATTTCTGCAGATGAGTATAGCGGTGGCGAAGCTGCTGGCGAGAAGACAGAGCAGAATGACGATGACAACTCTAAGTCTCAGGAGGTGAGTGAGGACAGCTTTCATACTTGTTGTTCCCATTTACTTAAGGACTAAAAACAAATAAAATGCTGTAACCTCAATTTTCTTTTGAAGGAGTTGAAGAAGTAGGGTTTGTTTTTTTTAACTACAGGGGGTGCCGTTTTATCAGTGTCATTTTGATTCATTATGTTCTCTTCACCTTCATTTAACCCAAACATTTATATGAGGCCTATTTCTGTCACAGCCGCACAGGATCAGCCCAGAGCCGTCCTCACAGCCACTCAGGTCCCTCACAGGCAGCTCAGCACAGCTACCCACACAGCAATGCAGGCCAGAGTGCAGTGCTGCTGCGCCCGGGGTCTGGGCGGGACAGAATGGGAGCAGCAGCAGCAGGTGTGCGGGCTCCCACGGGGACCAGATTCTCGAGGCCCGACAGAGGCTCCTGGGAGGCTGCTCGCTCCCTCTCCATTCGGATTTGCAGAGAGCCCAGTGGGGCACAGAACCGCAGTGGCCTGGGACAGGCCTATGAATCCAGGGAAACAGCCTGAGCCCCCGCCAGGCCTTCTAGATAACCATTGCCTAGTTTGCCGGACTTTTAAATCATTCTTTCTGTTTTCTCATACTCTATATGAGAAATTCAGTGGCCTCCTTTCCTCCTTATAAGGAATAACATGTGGTCACAAGTGACTAGACTGGACCCGAATGTAAATGGGTGTGCATACTTATTCAGAAGTGAAAGTTAAACACCAGGCGCCTACTGGCATTGCCTCGTTATCTCAGAATTCTCACAGCCGAGAGTTCGCGCTGCAGTGGCTGTGTTTGAGGTGAGTGGACAGCACTGAGAAAAGCAGTGCTGAGCCCAGCGTCCTGTGTCTCTTACGTGATAGAGCCAAGATCGGAGACCTTTCGGAAGGAACCCTAACTCTCGTTTTGAGAAAATGACATATGATCTGTGTAATGGCAGGTAAAATAAATATATATTTTTTCCTTTTCCCCTTAGGAAGACCAGCCAGTGATCATTAAAAGGAAGAGAGGAAGACCTCGGAAACACCCTGTGGAAACAGCATTAAAAACAAGTGGGTACTTGGTGTGTTTGTGGTTCACACAAGACATTTTCAAACTGATTTTCTAAGTGAGATTTGTTTTTGCATTTTTTAGAAGAAGACTGCAAAGCAGATACCGGCGTTGTCACTGTAAGTAATTGCAAAAGATGAGAACTCTTCACGTTTGCTCTTGACCTAGAAAGGGTATAGTGCAGCGTCTAATATTTCGAACAATTTTATTTTTTAACCGTATTTGAAAAGCTTTAAAAGGCTTTCTTAAAAAAAAATATTGAATAACCATTCAACTACTATCTGATTGCTAATATTTTCACATCAGCATTGTTGGTTCTTCAGTCTGCTTCCTTCCTCACGTGAGTTTGGTTACATAAAAATTTTCTAGGAACTTGCCCTCTGTGGTCACTCTTAATTAAAATGCAGAAATTCGCTGTATTGCATAGTTTTTAGACAGTGGCTTCTTTATCTTTGACCCTGAGACATATGCCCAACGAGATCATTGAATCCAGATTCCACTGCATGAGTTTTGGTGACAGCATCATCAGAAGGACAGATATGTCCACTGAACTAACAAAGGGCAGTGGGATTTGGGCCTCAGCTCTTACTCTCAGGCCATGACATGGGGCCAGCCTCATGGCCCTTTGAGAGTCCATTTCCTTGGGTACCATAGAATTATTGTAAGACAACAGAACCAAAGAGGCACATGTGAGTGCATTTCTCAGTGTGCGAGCTGGTCACGGGAATTGGGGACTATTAACAGTGGGCTGTGCTACGTGTCCTCCAGTGCCGGGGAGGGGAGTGGCCGGGGAGGAGGCTGTGGCAGCCCCGATAAAAGCATGGCGTCATGTTCACTTGGTGTTCTTCATCCCCTGCAGAAAATAGGACCCAAATGTTCTGTCTATTTAAATGGAGGTCCTAAACCTTCTCTCTATGTGCTGATGACAAATGCTGACTTCAATGTTTTGTTTGTTTAAATTTAGGTAGAACAGTCTCCCCCTGGTGGCAAACCGAAAGTAATGCAAGCAGGTGTGTACCTACAGCGTTGCTCTGTGTGATGTAAGAAAGGCATGAGGCTGCTGCAGGGGTAGCTTTACAGTTTCATGGTTTCTCACTGGACTGAGAAGACAGCTGTCCTTACAGCCATGAGAGACTGTGCCTCTTGGCTTTCCCTGTGATCTGAGCCATTCTTGGTTTTAGAAGTCCGGGAAGCCTTCAGAGAGGAGCATGAAGGCAGGAAAACGCAAACTAGGGAAGGCACTTTGCCATGTGCAAACCATAACTTATTGGACATGTGTCCGGGAGAAATGAACCAGCCTCGGGGCTGGGCACTGCTATCAAGAGCCTATTGTTCTCAGAAGAAGAATTTCGAAAGCAGCTTTTGCAGTGTCAAAGCCAGGATGCAAGTGATAAAATCGTTTCAAGTATTTGTGTCTTGGTTCCAACTGTTGATGGTGATTAGCTCCGGATGCTGGGATGATGGGCACATTCCATGTTTTTTGTTACTGTTGCCTACATTTTCCAGAATTTTTTACAATGTGTATATATTCATTTCATGGTCTAACAATTTTTACATACAAGCAAGAAGAGCCACTAGGGCGTTTTGTAGGTTCGACATAGGCAAAAAGATGGGTGTGGCAGCTATTTTGGGTCAAATGAGCAGCATGGTCAAATCAGGAGGGGATGTATTTTGATCACTAAGGTCAAGCAAATGGAAAATGTAAGTTTCTCCACACTTAACACATGTGATCTGTGGCCATACTTTAGTTTTTCTTATCTCTTGGAAGATTAATGTTTGCTTGTTTGTTTTAAAAAGGAGATTCTGCTTATGCTTGGCTTTTAGCCAATTTTTATTCACAATATTACAATATTTTAAATCCATATAGCAAGGGTTTTTATAACTTGAATGCCCTTAAGGATTCCAGTGTAAGCTGTGTGATTGTGTTTGGGGTTGTTTAGCAGTGGTGTTCTGAATCGGGGTAATGATGACCAGTTTAGAGCGGATTCCTCTTTGTGGGCCCTTTTCTTGATTCAGCCCTTCCATGTGTGCTTGTTTGTTGACTGCAGAGAAGGGCGACTGCTATGGTCCCATCACTGATAAGTGTCTGGGTTGTGGAGCGTCTTACCAGGATCCCATAATCTAGCTATTGGAAGATAGTGTATCAAACTAAACTCTAAAATTCATTTTTCTTACCAAGACACAGGAAGTTATAATACCTACAGAAAACAAATACATGAAGAATAGGCTTATACAAACTAATAGTGTCTTAAAATATTTTTTTAATTTTTTTTAGTTACCATAATGTAAGTATTTGGAGTCAAAGAATTCCAGCTATCACCCAATTTCTCAGTTATGTGATGAACAGATTGCTTAAATGAAGTTACTGGAGCCTCGTTTTTTCTAACTATATAATGGGATTGTAATATTTACAGTTACATTGAGATTCCAGTGGAGTCTGCAATCCTGACCACAGTTCCTGGTGCCCTTGGAGGACCCCTCCATGGCCCCTCCTCCTCCCTTTCTGGGTTCAGAGCCTTTGAGCTGAAAGGGACCATAAAGGTGGTCTAACCCAACTCCTCATCCTACAGCTGAAAACACTAGGCTCCGGGAGTTTGCCCAGATCACAGAGCTTATTAGTGACAAACCTTCAGTGTCGTGACTCACATCCATATGTGCCAGCCGTTGCAACTCGGACTTTGCTTGGCTCATACAAAACATGATGAATTGTTTGGATATTCATTCATCAGCACTGGTGTATTCATAGACCACAAGCCAGACTGTTGCCATTTAATTGTTACACTGATGAAGTATTAATGCGGAGGTTTTCCTTTTCTTGAAGATGAGTCCAGTAAAGAACCAGGTGCCCTTCAAGAAAGAAGTGGAAGCAACGTAAGTGTTGATTTTCTTATCAAGACATGGCCTTTAGAGATAAACTCAGTCAATGCTCAGCGGACCACCCTTTCAACTCTAACATAATTGCTTCTAGGATGACGGTGACGAGAGAACGGTGGCAGGTGCACGGCGGCGAGGAAGGAAGCCCAAGCGTTCTCTCACCTCGTCCGACGATGCCGGTACGTTCCCAGCGAGTGCTCGGTTGCAGAGCCTTCCCACCTCAACACCGCCCTTCTGAGTTTCTCTTGGGGTGAGAAAACTCCGGTGGGGCACAGCTGGTATTAACGTTACATAAATACGTGTGAACCGGCTCTAATCCCATGTCAGAAGTGGTACGTCCCAGATGCTCTGAGTCCGCGTGAGGTGTGCATGAACGCTGGCTGTGCACTGCCTAAGTAAACTCTCCCAAATGTGTTTGAGACTAAGCTAAACAGTTGTGAGTCGCAAGCGCCGAAACCCAGAGGAAATGGAAAACCACTTCTGCCTGCAGGTCCCTAACACCCCACACTCTGAACTCCGGGCTCTGGCCTGGGAAGCACGTTGGGAATTGTACAATCCAGGTGTGACTCTTCTCTTTGAGCAGAATCCTCGGAACCAGAAAGGAAACGCCAGAAGTCGGTTTCTGAAGCCACCGAGGACAGGAAAGACCAGGAGTCTGAGGAGGAGGAAGAGGAGGAGGAGGAAGAGGACGAGCCCTTGGGGGCCACCACCAGGTCCGCCGCCAGGTCAGAGGCCCAGAGGTAACGGGCACACAGAGCTCCCAGAGGCCTTTGCGTGTCAGGGAGCCCGTGCTCTAAGCCCCTGACGTTTCGTTCTCCTTGGAAAACCTGTTTCCATCTTCCACCATTACTGGGGATCACAGTCCTGGCCAGGCTTCAGAGACCTGTTTGGTGGAAGCCTTTACACGTTATTTATCGACCGTGCATAGGTGTCTCTGACACGCTGATCACCAGGGTGAAAACACAACCCATGCAGCACAGTCCCCACAGGCAGCAGCTTCGCTCCAACGAGCGAGGGAGGGGCCTCCAACCAGTCTCCGGAAGGGGCTGTTCACGTGAAATTGCCCACATGAGACCATTGTTAGCTTACAGAACTAGTAATTTCATGTTTCCCAAACCCTAGTCTAGCCAGAAGCCTCTGGGAAATAGTACCGCAGTCCAGTGTGTTTGCGCAATCCCTTACGTCTCAGGGTGCATTAGAACATCAGGGGCTTGGCATAGTCCTAAAGGAGAGAAGCCGGGTTGGTGTTCCTGTTACCACCAGTGTTCCCCGCCCCACTGCACTTTTCAGAAACGTTACATCACTTTATAGTTTAATAATTTTTCTGAAGTGAGACTATTTTCCATTTTTAATGTGATTCACAGCTGTTAATCTTGGTATCATCATCTGTAATTTTCTTATCCAAGATTAAAAAGTTCAGGAATATTTATTTCTAGAATATCACTTATTAACACCTGCCATGGGAGTGCCTTATGTTTACATAGAGGCTGAATATCAACCGACTTATCATTCCTCCCAGCTTGTCATTAGCAGCCACTGGGCCTTGGTGTAATTCCTCAGAGACTCGGACTGTCCAGCTGGAAACTTGAGGTGCCCACATGTCTGGGAGGGAGGTGGTCCCGTGTGTGTTTGTTGGGGGGGCAGCTCAGATCAATAGAAGACACATCAGAATCTAGATCCCTGCTGAGAGGAGGGGGTGGGTGCGGGAGCCCAGCGCCCTGCGTCAGGTGCAGGGCACCCCCAGCACCACCGCCTCCCTCTCAGTCGGGCCCCCTCAGAAAGTCCCACCGGCTCCTCAGCATCTTCCAGTGAGTGTCTCAGAGTAGCTGTCGTATCTGCCCGTTCAGTTCCCTCTAAAGAAGTCCATCTCCCCTGACTTGGTCCTGTAACCACTGACTTAACGGTGCTCTGCCTCACGTGCTTTAAAGCGTTTGGTTCACAAGCGTTCTTCCCTTTGGTTCAGGTGCCTTCGCAGGGTGATGGGTTCCAGGCGCCACGTCTTCACAGTCCCCGCGTCTACACAGATTCTCAGGGTGGGGAGGGGTCTTGGCGGGTCAGTACCGCTAACAGCTGGGTATCAGGCGCTGCGCCAGCACAGCCGCGATGGCCTCTCAGCCGCCTTCTCCTGGCCTCCTTCCTGGGCCTCAGCAAGAGCCGGCCTCCCTGCGGCTCCCCCTTAAACATCCAAGGGCAGCTGCTGGGCTTCTCGCGTGTGCGCCCCCGGTCATCCCTGTCCTCAGCTTACGTCTCCTCTAAGAAGCAAGCGCTCTGCACCGAGTGTAGGCTGATGAACACGGAGGACTGCCCACCGCCGTTCCGAGGCCTTGCGTCGGCGTGGCAGACCCTGAGCTCCCGCCTGACCCGCACGCGCCCAGCAGGTCCTCCTCGTAGCGTTTCTGCTGGTGACCCAGGTCTTCTTCACCTGAAACTTAGGTAGTAGACTATGTGGACCCAGTCCCAGGGCCTTCGCCTTCAGCCCGCAGACTGTGCCTTCATTAAGCTCAGCCCCGGACTCCACTCTCATGAACACTTTGGGATCTTTACCTTGTCAGCCAATGTGTATCCTGTGTATCACAGATTCGCCTTTCTGTAAATCACTGAAACTGTCTTCACACCAGAAAAAAAACAGTTAGTCTCGGAGACATGAGATCTGCTCGTTAAGCAACGTTCCGAAGACCAGCCATGTCCTCCTTTCGTCCCCTTTCTCTGACTCAACCCACGGGGGCCTCGTCCTTTCCAGAGGCCCAGCTTTCTGCAGTCCTTTCAGAAAAGCACTGTAGAGAGCCCATCTGCACAGCCAGCGCCAAACTGGGCAGCCAGTAACAGCTAGTCAGTCCCAGTAGGAGGGTAAGTCCCTGCGCACTTCAGGTCACTAACCCCCTGAGACGAGTTCTGGTACAGCAACGCCTTCTTCCTAAGTTCCTTGAGGAATTTTGTCTTGCCAAATAACTGTCTTTGGGGATCACTGGTTTCCCAAGTGGAAACCTACTCCAAACGGACTAGGAAGGTGCAGAGGGCGTCTCGGGGGCCTCACCGGTCTGTCCTTCCCACACGGCCCTCCTGTACAGGCCTGCCCTCAACGCCTGGGAGCCTTGCATGCCAGCGCCTGACCGGGACCGAAGGCGAGGCCTGTTTTCCTGTCGGTCACAGGTCTGAATGCCTGGCTAACTCCGCGCAGCATGGCCAAGCATGCCTGCTGCCGCTGTTTCCACGGGGGCAGTGTGCGTGAGTGGCTGTGAAGATGGAAGAGCTGGGGCCCAGAGGTCGAGTTGACCAAGGTCAGCACCTAGAGTGTGGCAGAGCGGAGCCGGGCAGGCTTCTGACTCTGGATGAGGCCATCAGCAAATAGCGGGTCGGCTCCAGCTCTTCCGGACTCTCCTTTTCCCATAGAACGCTACCCCAGTTTTCTCTTCTGGGCGCTCAAGGTCAAAAACCTTCCATCTTTTTAAAGAATTCCCAAACCCTTCAAAGCAGCTCCTCTGACCTCTCACCCCTGCCTGGATTTTGTCCACTGCAGGTCGAAGGCACAGCTGTCCCCTTCCACCAAGCGCAGGAGGGAGGCCAGCCCACCAGGGACGCGCACGCGAGGCCAGCAGAGAGTGGAGGAAGCGCCCACGAAGAAGGTGAAGCGGTAATCTGCCTGCCGCCCTGGGCGTCCTGAGCCCGAGTGGTCTCGATGGAGAAGAGGGAGGACGCTCCAGCCTCGCCGTCAGCGGGCTTTACCCAGGGAAAGGACATGCATGTGCTGAGTTCCTAGTGCAGGCTTTCCTCGTAGGTTTGAAGCAGCTTTATAAACTATTGTTCATAGAAGGTATTATGTACATTTACTTCAGATAAAGGAAAATAAGTTTACTTTGTATCTGAACTCAAGACAAAGGAGCTGTATATTTTAACATTGGGATTTCCCCACGGGGCACACCACCAACACACATCCTCCCGCCCATCGGACACCAGGCCGCCTGCGGGTCCCCTGTGTACAGTATATAAACATGTAAAAATAGGTTGTATTTTACTCTGTGTATGATGCTAATCAATGAACACTTTATTTATTTTACAGAGAAAACTTATCTGTGAACTTTACTATATATCTGTTTATTATTTTATTATTTTTTTAATTAATGGAAGGGTTTTAAAGGCTGTGCAGTCATTAGAAGTGTTTTAGGACTGCCTGCCCTGTACCTGTCTCCGCCTGGCCTGGCAGGAACTCCGGAGCCTCCGCGCATGCAGCCAGTGAAGTAGCTTAGCTCACCGCCCACCGCTCTTCTGCTCACAGTCGTGGGTCGGTGTTTTAGGAATGTAACTTGTTTTAGATGATTCTCGCATCTGTGACTTTACTACCAGGCCACGGGCGGGAGGGGCTCTGGTCTGGTGGCGTTGTGGCTGTCACCTGCGGCAGAAACCCCTCCGCCCGAGGCCGCGCCCCTCTGCTGCCCCTAGGCTGAGGCCCTGTTCTTTCCCCATCACCTTTTCCGGAAGAGAAACGCTTCGAAGATCAGGTCACTGCTATCATGATTCAGGATTTTGTGTTGTTTCCTGCACAATTACTTCAGGATAGAGACTGGCTTTGCTGCCAGGTCCTTTTTTAAACACCTTCAACTCCCATACGAGCAAACTGTCCAACTTACATTTTTCATAAGATTAAACTGTTCTTACGATCAAATTTGTCTCTAGCAATGATGTGATGAGTTGCCAAATAATTGAGATTATTTTAAAATGTTTTATTCATATTCTTGTTTTGTAATTAAAATTTACATTCAGTGTGTGTGAAATTTTTTTTGACTCAATGTAAAGTGGTTATTTCTGTCATTTTACATGGTTTCTTACTGAGATTTTTATATATAAATTATAAAATGTTTCCCAAAACTTTAGTGGTAAGAATTTTTTTTTTCCTGAACTTTACAATTTCTCCCTGTGAAAACCATTTCTTCTCTTAGACATGTTCCATTTTCACATTTAAATAGTGAAGGTGTCCCCCTTGATAGAACGGAATATTAGGTGGCATTGCTTTTCTGACAAGGTTCACCAAGAATTGGCAGAGTTGTATGTAGTTCCGGTCCATTCATTTTCATTGGTGCATAGTATTCCATTTAAAGACTATATCGCAATATAATAAGCCAGTGGTCGGCAAACTGCAGCTCGCGAGCCACATGCGGCTCTTTTGCCTCTTGAGTGTGGCTCTTCCACAAAATACCATGTGCGGGCGTGCACGTACAGTGCAATTGAAACTTCGTGGCCCATGCGCAGAAGTCGGTATTTTGTGGAAGAGCCACACTCAAGGGGCCAAAGAGCCGCATGTGGCTCGCGAGCCGCAGTTTGCCAACCACTGTATTAAGCTATCCATTTGCCTGTATGGTCTTCAGATTGTTTCCAGGTTAAACAACATTTCTATGAATATCCTATAAATATTTGGCAGGCAGACCTTTCCAAACTTAATATCATTGTATATGCAGAAATCGATATTTGTCGGCACATGGAGGTAAGTGGGAGGACAAGGCTGGCTGCTGCCCGAGGGGGCCAAAAACTTGTGAACCAGAGCACCAGCCCACCCGGCACTTTGAAGACTAGGACTTTAATGTAGCCCCATCCCCCACGTTAAGACACACCAGCTTTCTGCTCCAGGGTACCACTCATTCCTAGGGTAAGCGTGCTTTCGGCTCTGCAGGATAATGCCAAATTGTTTCCCAGATGCTGTTGCCACGGTGTATTCCTGCCAGCAGTGTACTTCTCTTCCCTGACATGTAGTTCAGTACAGGGCTGCTTCAGTTGTGCCTCTGGGAGGTGGGAAAGATCTCACTGTGGTGAGATGTTCAAGGAGATTGAACATCTTTTCATGTGTTTATTTCCATCCTTCTTCCTCTTCTGTGAAATGCTGTTCATGTCTTGTGTCCATTTTGTTCTTAGTGGCTTTTTTGTTTTTTTGGGTTTTTTTTGCTGACTTGTAGAAGTTCTTCATATATTCTTATATGAAGATACACTAGTAAACATCCTATCTAATAAAATGGTAATATGCAAATTGACGGTTACTCCAACACAAAGAAGGCCGGCAGGGGAGGGCAGTTGTGGACAATCAGGCCAGCAGAGGAGGGCAGTTAGGGGTGACCGGGCTGGCAGAGGAGGACAGTTGGGGGCGACCAGGCCTGTAGGGGAGGACAGTTGGGGGCAACCAGGCCTGTAGGGGAGGACAGTTGGGGGCGACCAGGCCAGCAGGGGAGGACAGTTGGGGGTGACCAGCCTGGCAGGGGAGGGCAGTTAGGGGCAATCGGGCTGGCGGGGGAGCAGTTAGGTGTCAATCAGGCTGGCAGGGGAGTAGTTAGGGAGTGATCAGGCTGGCAGGCAAAAGCAGTTAAGGGCAATCAAGCAGGCAAGCGGTTGAGAGCCAGCAGTCCCAGATTGTGAGAGGGGTCCCAGATTGGAGAGGGTGCAGGCTGGGCTGAGGGACACACACCCCCCCCCATGCATGACTTTTGTGCCCCAGGCCTCTAGTATATCTATATATTCAGCATAATAAAACTTTGTGTATATGTGTTGCAAATACTCTCCAACACACATGTATACACATATATACAATGTGTAGTTTTTCTTTTCATTTTTCTTATGGTACTTTTTGGTGAACAGTTTTTAATTTTAATGTAAGTGAATAGAAACTTCATTTTGTGGTTAGTTCTTGATGCATCTTGGCTGAAAACCATATCTATATTCTAAAAGCTTTGATGTTTTGCCTCCCATGTTTACGGCATAGAGAAGAAAGAAAGCAATATTAACACATGACCCAGGAAGCCAAGTCCACAGAAGGGTCTAGGCCAGGGTTGGGCAAACTTTTTGACTCGAGGGCCACAATGGGTTCTTAAACTGGACCGGAGGGCCAGAACAAAAGCATGGATGGAGTGTTTGTGTGAACTAATATAAATTCAAAGTAAACATCATTACATAAAAGGGTACGGTCTTTTTTTTTTTTTTTTAGTTTTATTCATTTCAAACGGGCCGGATCCGGCCCGCGGGCCGTAGTTTGCCCACGGCTAGTCTAGGCCAAACTCCTGGCACTGGCAGATTTTAATGGGATCCGAGGCCAGAGGCATGCAGCTGGGACAGCTTCAGTCAGACTGCTCCAGTCTGGACTGGCCGCCTCGCCCCCTGGGGTCTGTCTTTAACCATTGCCCTTCACATCTCTTCCCTTTTAGATCCCATCAGACCTGTTTCCCACACCTTCCTCTTGCTTGTTTGCTCCCCTAGTTTGCTGAAGCACTAATAGCATCTAAGAAATGGCTTCTGCAATAACTAAGAATCGTGAGCGAGAGATACCCAGCATCGAGCTTACTAATAAGGCCAAGGATGTAAGTAGTTGCTGGGCAAAAGTGAGGTCAAGAGCTCAGGACAGCCGACCTACCTCCCTGAGTCGTTCCCACCAGGACGCAAGGTGCCCAGGCTAACATGAAGTGTCTGAGGACACCCGCAGCTCCACACACGACGGACGCTGTGACAGAGGTGGGCCATCTCCCCTCCGGTGACCTGGCTGGTGTGAAGTTCTCCAGGGAGCCATGCCCTGTAAACCACTAGGTTTCCAGGGGTTTTCTTTGTGTGTCTTGTTCCTGGAGAGACCAGGCACCTTCCACTAAAGACCTTCCATGAGTACCTACTCCCCCGTCAGCCGTTTGTCCGAAGGTCAAACATTAAAGTGGACAAGAATTTCTACCTCCAGGTCACTTTCCTCCTCTGCTGGGCACCCCTCCCAGTTGGACTGAAGGCCTGACACCAACCATTCTCTTCCTACTGCATCCTGCACCGGAGACCTTGTCTTAGGGTGCAGTCTGCTATTGGGAACCACATCAGCTATTTGTTTTTTAATTAATTTCAGAGAGGAAGGAAGAGGGAGAGAGAGAGAGATAGAAACATCCATGATGAGAGAGAATCATGGATCGGCTGCCTCCTGCAAGTTCCCACTGGAGATCAAGCCCACAACCCGGGCATGTGCCCTTGACCGGAATTGAACCTGGAACCTTTCAGTTCACAGGCTGACGCTCTATCCACTGAGCCACACCAGCCAGACCGCATCAGCTATTTTAACATATAATTGAATATTGAAAATGGGCTTCAACCACTATTTAAGAACGAAAAAGCAATAGGGCAGCATGATGTGACACAGAGTGAGGAACTTCAGAAAGCAGCCCTCCGCGCCCTGGGCTTGGGGAATAAAAGGGAAGCCTGAGTGGGGAGGCGATGGGAGAGGATGGGTGCAGAGTGGAGACTCAGACCTGGAGAAGGGTGCTGCCCGTCTGCCTCAGACAGACCCTGTGGCTGGTTCTGGGCGAGCAAGGAATCTGGAACCCGCTGGCACTGCCGGGTGAAGAGCCATGGCCAGGGGAAGCTAACTATCGGAAGGAAGGGTGAGCAAAGAAGAGGAAGCAAATTCCTTCTCGCACTTGAGCCTTCGGGTCTCCTTTTAGTGCTCTGCTTGACAGAAGCTGAGAGCCAGCCAGCTGAGGAGAAATGATGTTTGCAGACTCCCAGCCCCCACCACAAAGCAGAGCAGGGATGGCTGCATGAAGTGAAGGGACCACAGCTTAGTGATCAGTACAGCCCACACGTCTGCTCACCCACACCCACCCACCCACCCTCCTAAGCACACTTAAATTTCTCTACAAGAACAGCTATGCCCTGGCCAGGGTGGCTCAGTTGGTTGGGTGTCATCCTATGTAGCGAAAGGTTGCCAGTTCGATTCCCAGACAGGGCACATGCCCAGGGATTACGGGCTCAATCCCGGGTAGGGGGTATGCAGGAGGCAGCCAATGGATGTTTTCTCCCCCTCTCTCTTTAAAAATTCAATTACAAAATCTTAAAAAATAACTGTGATTGTGGATTCCCTTCTTCCCTGGTAAGCTCAGCAATGCACTCTGAGCGTGCAATTCAAGTGTGGGATTCATTCACCTGGCACCTGAGCGCTCCGCAGCAGCAGGGCCTTGACATATGCTAGGATGCCCTGCTTTCTAAAATGGCAAGTCCACGGGCATCTCTCTCTCTCAGACCCTCTGCAGAAACCGTGTGTCCTCGTTCACTCAGCTTAGATCTCCTGAAGGACCCGTCTCCTCGTTCGCATCTAGAACATGCCTTCCCTGTGACCGCTCCCAGAATGGGGTCCAGGCTCTGTTTAAAATGTCATCCTTTCAAAATGAGTTTATCATCAGAGCTCAGAGTTGTTTTTATTTGCGGGAACCAATTTGTCAGTCTTCAGCAACTCTGACTCAAAATAGTCAAACCCCCACTTTTTTTCAACCAAAAGGAACTATTCAACAAGAACTTGCCTTCGCCTATTTTTGGCTCTTGGGTCTCTGTTTACCCTCAAACGTTGTTGCTAACTTCATCCCTGTCATTCTGGGGTCCTCTGGTCCTTCAGAAAGGTTCTTTCCCCAGTAAACATCCTCGGAGTTTAAAAAGATATAATCGGTCATTTTGGATCTTAAAATTAAAAAGTAAAACTAACCCTTAAGTGAAATCCATGTTTCAATAAATGTGTCCACTCTCCACCCCCTCCATCCCTACTTCCTTTTTTTGTTCATGTTTTTTTTTTTAATTTTTATTGTTGAAAATATTACCTATGTCCTTCTATTGACCTCTTCTTGCCCACCCCACCCCCTGCCCCAGGCCTTCACCACCCTATTGTCTGTGTCCATGGGCTATGCATATATGCATACAAGTCCTTTGGTTGATCTCTTCCCACCCACCTACCCTCTCCTGCCTTCCCTCTAAGACTCCACAGTCTGTTTCATGCTTCTATGTCTCTGGATCTGTCTTGTTCAGCATTTTATTTTGTCCTACTTCCTTCTGACCTGGATACAGATTGACTAGAAAAATGGCTTGGACAGAAGGCACCTTTCCTTTTCCTTTGGATATTTCCCTGAGAACCTTCTTTGAATCTAGAGCAGTGGTTCTCAACCTTCTGGCCCTTTAAATACAATTCCTCATGTTGTGACCCAACCATAAAATTATTTTCGTTGCTACTTCATAACTGTAATGCTGCTACTGTTATGAATTGTAATGTAAATATCTGATATGCAGGATGGTCTTAGGCGACCCCTGTGAAAGGGTCGTTCGACCGCCAAAGGGGTCGCGACCCACAGGTTGAGAACCGCTGATCTAGAGGAAGTCCACGTACCAGCCCCAGTCATCTGCGTCTGTGTGGAGATCTCTCTTCGAAGCCTTCTCAAGCTTCTTCCTCTGATAGTTCCCAGGACAGCTCGGTCCCATCTGTCCACTTGACATTCCATTAAGCCTGCGATCTCCCACAATATCCTGTGTTCCCCTTCCTGTTCCTAGCCACACTTACTCAGGCAAAATGACAGCTTGCTGCAATTCCTGGACATAAATCTCCCCAGTGAGCTCTCTCCCCACCCTCTCCCCACACCCCTTTTTTCTGAAAGTACAGCCTTTTGGCACTTTTCCTTTCCAAAATATCCCATCATGGAAATAAACATCTCCAAGTTCTGCCTCAGAAAATGATTTAACAACAACAAAAGAAACTGAACTATGTTATTTGTGCTAAAAGGCTAAGGGAATAGCTGTGTACCTGAGGGCGATGGGGAGCCAGCCCGGCCTACAGAACAGGCTGTTAGACAGGCGTCCTGATTCAATGGCTGTGTTCACCATGACCTTGAATAATTCCCTTGGCCTCTCTATGCCTCAGGTTCCTCATCTGTCAATAGAAATTCCTGTACCTGTCCCACTGGTCTCAGAGGGTTAAAATGAGACCATCCATTCAGTAAATATTTGCTAAGAGCATCCCAAGTGCCAGGCTCATTCTAGGCACCTGGGACACATGGTGAGTCACTGGAAGCATCATTTATGAGATTGGTCCATATGGCTGCATGTAGCTGTAGCTTGTTCATTCTCATTGCTGTGTAACATCTTATGCTGTGAACAGATCACACCTGACTTATCCATTCTACTTTTTTAAAAAAATATATTTTATTGATTTTTTACAGAAAGGAAGGGAGAGAGATAGAGAGTTAGAAACATCAATGAGAGAGAAACATCGATCAGCTGCCTCCTGCACACCTCCTACTGGGGATGTGCCCGCAACCCAGATACATGCCCCTGACCAGAATCGAACCTGGGACCTTTCAGTCCGCAGGCCGATGCTCTATCCACTGAGCCAAACCGGTTCTGGCATTATCCATTCTACTTTTAATGAGCCTTGGAAAAGGTTCCAGGTTTTGGGGAACTAGAAGGTAAGGCCATGAACATTCTGTCATGTGTCTTTTGGTGAACTTACACGCACATTTCTGTTGGTTCGATTCCTTTCTTGTCTTTCTGGTAACATCAGAAAGCCTCAGGTGGATGCTAGAGTGCGATAATATCTCTCTAGTCCTTGTCCATCTGTCCTTATAACAGAGAGCACTTCAGGCCCACGCTTCAGCATCCCGCTATATCTCGTTAGCTTACTAACACTGTTTTATCAGCATCCTATATAATAAAAGGCTAATATGAAAATCAACTGAACTGCGGAATGACCAGTCACTATGATGCACACTGACCACCAGGGGGCAGACGCTCAATGCAGGAGCAGCCCTTTGGCCTTATGGTCAGTGCGCTCCCACAGGGGGAGCACTGCTCAGCCAGAAGCCAGGCTCATGGCTGGTGAGCACAGCGGCCATGGCAGGAGCCTCTCCTGCCTCCATGGCAGCACTAAGGATGTCTGACTGACGGCTTAGGCTCGTTCCCCATGGGTAGCAAGCCTAAACCATCAGTCAGACATCCCCTGAGGACTCCCAAATGGCAAGAGGGTGCAGGCCAGGCTGAGGGATCCCACACAAGAGCATGAATTTCATGCACCAGGCCTCTAGTTTTATATATTTATATATATATATATATATATAGATAGATAGATAGATAGATATAGATATAGATATAGATATAGATATAGATATAGATATAGATATAGATATAGATATAGATATAAAGAGAGAGAAAATGAGTTGGCTGAGGTTGCTCAGTGGTTGAGCATTGACCTATGAACCAGGAGGTTACAGTTTGATTCCCACTAAGGGCACATGCCTGGGTTGCAGGCTCAATCCCCAGTAGGGGCCATGCCAATCAATGATTCTCTCTCAGCATTGATGTTTCTATCTCTCCCTCTCCTTTCCTCTCTGAAATTAATTTTAAAAAATCTAAATTTTAAAAAAATATATGGGTAAGATTATATGTGGTGAGAGGTGCTCCATTTGTTTATATATTTACATACAAATATACTTATACTATTTGTATGTATTTATACAAAGGTTCTTTTGAAAATATGGTGTTTCAAGCTCACCAACAATCATTTCTTTTGAGCTTTTTCATTCTCTATTGATTAAGGTATTACATACGTGTCCTTATCCCCCCATTGCCCCCCCCACCCCCCTGCTCATGCCCTCACCTCCCTAGTGTCTGTGTCCATTGGTTATGCTTATATGCATGCATACAAGTCCTTTGGTTGATCTCTCACCCCCCACACCCCTGCTCATGCCCTCACCCCCCTAGTGTATGTGTCCATTGGTTATGCTTATATGCATGCATACAAATCCTTTGGTTGATTTCTCCCTCTTCCCCCCACCCTCCCCTGCCTTCCCTCTGAGGTTTGATGGTCTGATCGATACTTCTCTATCTCTGGATCTGTTTTTGTTCATCAGTTTATGAGTGCGATCATGTGATATTTATATTTCTCTGACTGACTTATTTCACTTAGCATAATGCTCTCCAGTTCCATCCATGCTGTTGAAAATGTTAAGAGTGCCTTCTTTTTCACAGCAGCATAGTATTCCATTGTGTAGATGTACCACAGTTTTCTAATCCACTCATCTGCTGATGGGCATTTAAGCTGTTTCCAAATCTTAGCTATTGGAAATTGCACTGCTATGAACATAGGGATGCATATATCCTTTCTGATTGGTGATTCTGTTTTCTTGGGATGTATTCCTAGAAGTGGGATCACTGGGTCAAATCGGAGTTCCGTTTTTAGTTTTTTGAGGAAACTCCATACTGTTTTCCACAGTGGCTGCACCAATCTGCATTCCTACCAGCAATGCATGAGGGTTCCTTTTTCTCCACATCCTCACCGCACTTGTCATTTGTTTATTTGTTGATGATAGCCATTCTGACAGCTGTGAGATGGTACCTCATTGTCGTTTTGATTTGCATCTCTTGGATGATTAGTGACTTCGAGCATGTTTTCATATGTCTCTTGGTCTTCTGTATGTCCTCTTTAGAAAAGTATCTATTTAGGTCCATTGCCCATTTTTTTATTGGATTGTTTATCTTCCTTTTGTTAAGTTGTATGAGTTCCCTGTAAATGTTGGAGATTAAACACTTATTGGAGATAACATTGGCAAATATGTTCTCCCATGCAGTGGGCTTTCTTGTTGTTTTGTTGATGGTTTCCTTTGCTGTGCAAAAGCTTTTTATTTTGATGTAGTCCCATTTGTTTATTTTCTCTTTAGTTTCCATTGCCCTAGGAGCTGTATCGATGAAGATAATGCTTTGGCATATGTCTGAGATTTTGCTGCCTGTGGATTCCTCTAAGATTTTTATGGTTTCCCGTCTTCCGTTTAAGTCCTTTATCCATTTTGAGTTTATTTTTGTGAATGGTGTAAATTGGTGGTCTAGATTACAATCATTTACATAAAGGTATTAAGTAAAGAGTGATCTAGGTGGATATGCAGTGATGGCAAGCTGTGTGAAGAGGTCTGCGAGTGGCTGTAGTGTATGAAGTGCTACAGCTAAGACTTTCCAAGGATGTGTCTTTGTCTATCATCACCAGGTGGCAACTTGCCCCATGAATTGATTTAATTAAATACAACATGGTATAGCTGGGCTTCCTGGATTCCAAGGGGGAAAGGTCGCAGCAGGTGGGGTGAGAGAGTCTCAGAAGGACGCAGAACTGAAGGAATGCGTGAGCTGAGCCTGGCTGTGAAGAACAGTATCTTTTAAAAATGGTGCAGTTTCTTATTTCCGTGTCCTTTGCCAGACCTGTGGGTCGGTAGGATCTCCACAGTGAGGAACAGCACAGATGGCACGTAGGTAGGAGAAACAGGAGCCAAGGGTGTTTGAGGAATTGGGAGAATAAGGCAGAAGGGCACCTCCAGTACTCAAGGCCTCCACCCACGGCCATCACCCTGGACCTGGGTGTCACGGATAACCTGAGCACCTCTGAAGTTTTTTTTTAAGGCAGTGTATGTATGTATGTATGTATGTATGTATATACGTATGTATTTGTTTATTTATATTCTTATTGATTTCAGAGAGGAAGGGAGAGGGGTAAAGAGAGAGAAACATCAATGATGAGAGAGAATCATTGATTGGCTGACTCCTGCACGCCCCCTACTGTGGATCAAGCCCACAACCCGGGCATGTGCCCTTGACCAGAATCGAACCTGGGACCCTTCAGTCTACAGGCTGACACTCTATCCACTGAGCCAAACTGGCTAGAGCAGCACCTCTGAAGTCTTCACTAAGTTCCCAAACCTATGACCACTTCTCTTTCCAACTAACATCCCTGATACTCAGGCTCCCACTCCAGCCAGCACTGTCATCTTTTCATGGATGCAGTTTAACGCGTTTTGCTCTCTCGAGAAAAGTTCTGGAGTGGGATGGTGGTGATGGTTGCACAACAGAGTGAACGTACTTCCTGACACTGAACAGCATACTCAATAGGGCTCAAAGGAGGTAAAGTTTATGTTATGTATATTTTACCACAATTAAAAAAAATAAATGATAAATACCACCCAAATCTATGCCATGCCCGGCCCTTCCCCTCCATCTTCAGCACCACCTAATAGAAGCCACCATCATCTCTGGCTGGACTCAGTAACTGCTAACAGATTTCCACGGTTCTCCTTTTGCAACCCCCACAGCCTTTCTGCACCTCAGCCAGAGCGATGATCTTTTTCAGATGCAGATCATATTCAGTTAACTCTTTGCTTCGAATCTTGCCGTGGCTTCTCCTTTCTGTGGCTTATGAAGGCTGCACAGTCTGGCCTCCGGTTGCCTCTGGGACCCCAACTCTTGCCACTCTGCCCATTCTAGGCCCAGGAGCATCCCCTTGGGTCCTTGAGCATACTCTAATGGTTCCCACTACATGTCCTTTGTTATAGTTCTTCTCCTTGTCTAAAAATCTCATCCCTATATTCCGTCTGCTTCCCATCTCACTCCATCAAAAGTAAACCCAAATCACCTCTCCCAACCACGGTGCTTTAATTTTTTATAGCACTTACATCGTCTGATGTTTTGTCCATTGTGGTACTTAGCATTTATTTCTTTTTGTTTTAGAAGAAAATTTTTTAAATATATTTTTATTGATTTCAGAGAGGAAGGGAGAGGGGACTAGAGAGACAGAAACACCAATGATGAGAGAGAATCATCCATCAGCTGCCTCCTGCACGTCCCCCACTGGGGATCAAACCTGCAACCCAAGCATGGGCCCTGACTGAGAATTGAACCATGACCTCCTGGTTCATAGGTCGATGCTCAACCAGTTGGGCAAGCATTTATTTCTTGATGGCATTCCACCACTGAAATGTTAGCCTATGGAGAGTAGTGTCTAAGGGGGCCTTGAACCACAGAGCCTAGAATAGCATCTGAGACATAGTAGGCATCAGGGAAAATCTGTTTAATATTAAATGAGTGAAAGGGAGAGAATAGAGAAATGAGTTGGGAAATGTTGCAAGGAGAACCTGGCATATCACCTTGAGAGTCCCCCATATAGTTACTTAGACTCAGAAAGGTAATAGAATCAGAAGACTTTTAAAAAATTGTATAAGCATCTCAACACAAACAATCAGACATATCATCTTCCTGTTTATCCACTGAAACCTCCTAACCTCGTCCCACAAAAGCAAAAAAAATGAAATAGCACCATCTACAACCCAAATGAGAAAATAAAACCTGAGGGACAAGACGGGCTTGTTTGTAATGCTTGAATGTTTAGGGTGAAATACCCCCATTAGTCTCATGAAGAAATTAGTTTCTGAAGAACTGAAAAACCTTCCTATGACTCCAATTAAGCATACAGACTACATGTGGCCTAGATTAGCATCCCGTCAGAGCCTGGGTCCAGCACTCACAGAGGCAGCCCGGGGAGCTGCCTGGGCCACTGATGTGTTAGGTCAGGTCCTGGGCCACTGCAACTACAGCTGATCCCCTACCTATCCCTGCCCTTGAGTGAGGTGATTTTTCAGTGGGGATCGGGCTGTGTCTGCATGAGTCTTTTGAAAGGAACATCTCCGTTATTAGGTTGCTCATAACGTGAGACTGTGGAGACAATTAACAGCAAAAACATTCCGTTTTGTGAAACCAACTTTTTCTTTTTGGTGTTTCAGTAGATCCATACGCCACGCATTCCGCAAGGGTTCCCGCTAGGTGGCGCTCGTCCTCCACTGTACCCAGGCGGGTTCGCGAGACCGTACTTGACGTTCAAAACGCGAGAAGTCATCTCCCTCCAACAGGGGCTTTTTACCAGTAAGAAAACCAAAGCTCCAAAGAGGAAACGTCTTCCGTGAGATCTTTATCACTGCATCCTCGAGCAAGGCCCAGGTCCCCATATTTCTGAACGCAACCGTTTCCCTTTACACATGGTTCATTTTATTGATTATAATAATAATGGTGTTTCTTTCTTTCCATATACCAAGCTTTATGTCCAGATCCATGGGCCTTTGGCGTCTTTTATTTTCAAAGGCACGAAACAGAAAAATCATTAGATTTGCCTGCCCGAATTCTTCCTTTGATTTCCTTAAGTTCCAGGCTCTTTTTCTGATGAACGAGTCCATTGAAATGGGTCAGGAAGACAATAAGAAACATTTAATGAGAATAAACCCGAAGCTTCATAGAAAAACTGGTTAGAAAACCCAACACGATTGACATTAGACAGTTTTGAATCCTGATTTAGCCGTGTACTGGTGGGCAAGTCATTTAAACTATGTGACTCTCCGTTTCCTCATCTGTAAAGTGGGGATAATAATGTTTTCTACTCACCACACCCTGAAGGTTGTGTAGATTAAATAAAACAATAGGCCTGGCCATGGTGGCTCAGTGGTTGAGTATCAACCTGTGAACCAGGAGATCATAGCTCGATTCCTGGTCAGGGCACATGCCCTGGTTGCAGGCTCCGTCCCCAGTGTGGGGTGTCCAGGAGGCAGCCAGTCAATGATTCTCTCTCATCGTTGATGTTTCTATCTCTCTCTCCTTCTCCCCTCCTCTCTGAAATCAATAAAAATACATTTAAAAAATAATAAATAAATAAATATAAAATAAATAAATAAAACAATAGGCTTTGGCTCCTGGAACATTGCTGGTGAACAGCATTTGTTTAAAATATAAAACTACCCTGACCCATAGCAATGCTTCCCTGTGAAGTCAGATATACCTGGACCACGTGTATGAAAAGACCCTGGTGTCTGAAAGCAGACGACTGAGGAACTCGGGAGTTGGTTGGTGTTTGCTGGCGGGAAGGTGGCCAGTTGCTTGGCGCTTGGGATGCTTGGAGCACCCTCGGGAGCCTGCTGGTGGGGACCACGGTGAATCCCGGTGCAGCCTCTGCCTGGACCTGGCCCGAGAGCTTGCACCTGAGCCTCCTACACACACACACACACACACACACACACACACACACACACACACCAGCTCGAGCAGTTCAGCGGCGGCCTCGGCCTCGGAGGGCACCAGGTCCAAGCCCTCGGTTTCAAAGACTAGAAACTGCGGCCCAGAAAAGGCCAGTGTCTTCAGGCAAAGTCATCAGCGTCACAGAGGAGTCCGGCGTGGTCTCCCATTGCAGCACAGCCCCTGGCGCGTGCCCTCGGACCAACCCGGGCACGGAAGGCAACTCCTCCCCGGAAGACGAAGGATGGCTGAGGGCACGGGTGATGGGCGCCAGGGTCACGGCGCGCGGTGGCCCCTGCTGGGCCGCGCCCGAGAGCCGGCGTTTCCCCATCTCCGTCCCCTCGGCTCTCACACCGCATCCCCTACTCCGCACGCGGCCCGGGGAAACCTCACCGCCAAGCAGCGCCCGGGACCTGGGCTGTTCTGGGGCAAGTAGGGGCGCGCAGGAACCAAGCTGCGGGAGTCAGAAGAGGGGAGTTGGGGAAGATAAGCGAAGAGCCGGGCGGAGGAAGGCACCGCGCGGGGCGAGCCGGTCGCCTCCTGAAGACGGGTGGGTCACTCGGGGTCCCCATCTCCGGTTCCGCGGATTCCCGGGCCCGAGCGCGGCGCCGACTGCCCTCCAGGCGCCGTCCCGCCGCCACGGGTCCAGGAGCTCGCGGCCGCGCCGAGCAGATCGCCCTCGGTGAGCTGCAAGCCGGGTCCCCGCCCGCCGGCGCGGACGCTTCCCTGTCCCGGTGGATCTCCGGACCTGCGTGCGTTCAGCGCTGACCTGCGGAGACTCGCCACGCACACCCTCCCCACCCACTCGCCGGCCTTTCCTTTACTCTGCGCGTCCCCGGGGAAATAATCTCTGTGCATCCGACCACCTTCGCTCGCCGTCCCCCAGAGCCTTTGCATTCCCCACCGGCAGCTTCCAGACCCTGGTGTTTACACTCGGCCAACACCCACCTCCCGGCCTGCCCGCAGCCAAGCACCAGACCTAACGATCCACTGACCGCGCCCGCGAGGACCGAGGACCGAGGACCGAGCTCCCGGGCTGCGCGCCTCCTGGAGACTCGGAAGGCCGCCAGTCTTACACTCCGAGCCCACAAAATCACCGAACCACAGCTTTCCACGCTTTGAACACCTCTTCCGAGCCTGTGGCAAGGGGTATATCCTACTTGGATTTGGTGGTGTGGGGGTGGGGGGGTGGGATGAGGTGGATGGGTCTTTAAAAAATAAAGGGCAGCTAAGTAAGTCTTTGGAGAGCCCCCACACTTACTCTTAGACTCAGTTATTCAACCCCGAAACTTCTCTGCCTGTCAGTGTCCGTATTATGTGTCCACACCAAGTCCTAACCCCACAAAAGGATAGCTGTCTGCGACACCCAGTTCACACCTGCCATCTCTCACCTCTGGGCAACCTGGGTCCTCCTCCTCCTCCTCCTCCTCTTCGACTGGACCCCAGAGACTAACTACCCATTGCTTAGGGAGGTGGGGGGGGTGATTTAGAGAATAAATCAAGGTCGCGAGAGGAAGGCAAGGACACGCTTTCTTTGGAAGCCCAGGAAACATTCGGTTCTGTTCCCCTCGGGGCCTGGAGAGCCTCGGGTTCCTCACACTAGCGGGATACTGACACCACATTCAAACTACCTTTCTCTCCAAACCTGATGTCATCGGGAAGATCTACCAAGGGCAATGACCTCTGCGAGCGTGAGGTTTTTCCCCACCGAATACACGACTGCACTGTAGTGTATGTGGGATGCAGAAGGCATCCTGTGGCTGACGGGCTGGGAAGCAGAGATGCTGCAAAGCCCCCACTGAGCCTGAAAACTGTGAACAGTGGGTGTGTTCCATCCTGCGGTGCCCGCTGAGAGCCGCCAAAAAGAAAGCAACAAGGGCGATGTTATTTATGTTAGTGACACCAAAAACACCAGTCCCCACACTTGGCTAAATTAAAATCACAGTTCCTTAAACGTATTTAATGGTTCCAGTTGTGTGTTTGGTGTTAAGTTGAACCTCTGGCAAAATTTATGGAAGACAGTAAAGCATTTTACTGGTGCAAATTTTTTTTATTTAAAAATAAACAACAAAAATTAGTAACAAATGTTTTGATATACCCACAATATTTGTGTTTTTTAACTCGGCTCCTTCTTGTACAGAAAACAATGTGTTACTTATTTTTTTTAAAAAAAGGAGCATTTAATGCCAGTTCAGGATCATTACTATGGTAATTCCTAGAAATTCTTTTAAACAAATACATATCTTATAATCTTATTCAACTCACAAGTACAGAATATTTAAAGAACAAATTGAAAGGGTCTTCTTCTTCTTCATCTTTCTTCTTCCTGGTGCAAAATTTAACTCCAATTAAATTCAGCATTGACAGTGCATAATCACGCAATTTCCAGAAACTCTCCTAAACATGCCTTCCAATTTCTCGCCTGATTTTAGTTCTAACTGTACCATTTTTTTTTCCTTTTCAATTCCTCTACAGAAAGCGAATCAAATAAAATACGGTCTGGAAAGAAAAATAATAGAGTGGTTTTCATGAACTGATTATTTTAGCGTAAAGAATTAGCAGTGAAGAGCCGCGAAAGTGTAAGGGGGCAAGTGTGAAAGTGCAAGAAGCAATTTGTTCTTCATCTCTGTGCACCTTCCTAGAGAACAGAAACTATGCGCGCGATGTATGGAACTGCGTGATCTTGGATTTCCGCCTAGATTTTGACTCAACTAAACACGGTGTTGCGTAAAAGCGCGGGAATAGGTGGGCACATCCACAAAGGTAAGACCCGCGGTTTCTCGAGCAGCGGGTCTGCGGCCTCCTAGCTGCTGGAAGATGCTTCGCGAACCAGACTTGGGAGGAAAGGGGTTAAGTCAGACCCCGACTTTCTACGCGCAACGCGCCCAGTTTTGTCTGTTTCAGTGAACGTCTCCCAGCTGGAGCCAGCCAATGTGCGGCCGGGAGCGCCCGGGACCGCCCAGTGCAGGGGCGTGGCCTGCGGCTGTCACTCAGCGGTGAGGAATGACACCCGAGCGGGAGGGGGGTCCGAAGGAACGCAGGGGAAGGAAAGAGAGAAGAAACAGATAAAACCCAGGCAGGGGGTAAAAAGGTGCCCCGCGCCTCTCGGAATACCGCGGCCGCCGCGACCGCTGCCGCCGGGGGTGGGCTCCGGAAGCGCGGGCCCAGCGGGGAAGGGAGAGGACAAGCCAGGAGCGAAATCCTGCAGGCGGGGAAGAGACAGAGGCGCAAAGAAAAAGTGACTCTGGGTCGTGCGCTCCGGAGGCGCTTAGGAGGGGACTGCAGCCGCCGAGGGGCCCCCGCGGATCCTCCCCCCAATGCCCTCCGAGGGGCCGACCCCGGCCCGCCCCTCGGAGCGCTAGGCGATGAGATAATTCAACTGAGCAGCGAAAGAAGGGCGTCTGACTCTGGATTGGGAGGGAGGGGGTCTCCGGGCGGGGTGAAACTCGGAAGTAGGGGTGAGGGTCGGCGCTGATCCCGGGCCAGAGCAGGGCGCGGGCTACTGGACCGCGCAGGAGTGGGCTGCAGGGGCCTCGCGCGCGCCGGGCTCACTCGCGCCGCGGCGCCCCGCGCGTTCCGTCCAGCTCGGAGCTGCCCCGCTCCCCAGCCGCCCGGCCGGCCGGCCGCTCCGGCCCGAGGCGCAGATGGCTGTGCGCGGCGCCAACACCTTGACGCCCTTCTCCATCCAGGCGATCCTCAACAAGAAAGAGGAGCGCGGCGGACTACCCGCGCCGGAGGGGCGCCGGGTACCAGGGGGCACACCGGTAGCAGTGGCTGGGGCGCCCGCTGTCTGCTGCTGGCGGCTCTTTGGGGAGAACGACGCGGGCGCGCTGGGGGGCGCCGAGGACTCTCTGCTGGCGTCGCCTGCCGGGACCAGAATGGCTGCGGGGCGGACCGCGGAGAGCCCGGGTGGCTGGGACTCGGACTCGGCGCTGAGCGAGGACAACGAGGGCGGGCGGCGCTGCGCGGACGCGCCTAGGGCCAGTCGGGCCGGCCGTGCGGGAGGGACCCTGGGCCTCATCCAGCCCGTCTGCGAGCTGCCCGCCGCCAAGGACCTGGAGGAGGAAGCCGTGGGCCGGAGCGACAGCGAGATGTCCGCCAGCGTCTCAGGTTCGCTGAGGCTTCCCGGGGAAGGGGGCCGGGCTGAGGGGCTGGGCAAGGAGGTCAACCTCGAAGAGTGGGGTGGGCCTGCCGCGAGCACCCTGCCCTGGGGCCCAGGGGCTGATCCGGACCCCAAGCTCTGCGCTCTGGCGCGGGCTGCTCTTACCCTCCGGTAAGTAAGCCAGAGAGAAAACCGAGAGCGTCCTCAGAGCCCTGCGTCCTGGGGCAAGGCCTGAGATGTCCTCCGGACAGGGCTGGGAGGGAACCACTGCAGCTTGGATTTGAGTTCATCTCTAGTGCCTTTGGCAGGCCGTGTCTGTCTCCAAATCTCCAAATCAGTTGGAAGGAGGAAGAGCGAGAGGCCCAGAGATCTAGGATAGCCGGTGCCCTGGCCCTCACCCAGAGAGCAGAGTCACTCCGTGCTGGAGGTCCCAGGGCCAGGCCCTGCAGCGCAAGGACAGGTAGCGAGGGACACCTCCTAGCGGGCCAGGGGACAGGATCTGCTGAGCTCGGGCTTGGAGAGGAGGGTTTGTTTAGCTTCCCAGACTCCAGGGCCTGGGAAGCTGTTCTGGGCTGAGGACCCAAGAGCTGGAGGCAAACCCAGCAGCCAGCTGGAGGCAGAGGGGCTGATGTGGGTCATCCCAGACGCAGCAGGGAGAGGGGCCTCCTCAGCTCCTGGCAACTCATTGGGTCAGAAAGACCCCTACGCCTGCCCCCCTGCCCCACAGGTCTGGTAGACGCTGCTGTAGGCCTCGCTCGGGCCCCAGGCAAATCCTGTCCTGTCCGCCAGAGGCCAGAGCACCGGACCTCTCTGCTGGGTGCTGTGGCCTGAGCGCGCGGGAAAGGCCGGGGAACTGGAGTCAGATGTGAATCCAAGGACTGGAGGCAGGGACACCCTGCTCTTGTCACCCCCAATCGCCAGCCTCTGTCTAATTTCCTTGCAAAGGGAGAGGGAGAAGTCCGCCCAAGGTCTGGGGGCAGCCCATTGCCACACCTCTCACAGCAATTCTGGTGGTGGGAGGCGGAAGACTCTGAATACCTCTGTCCCCAGAATCTGTCCCCACACCTTCCCTTGACGCGCAGTCAACGCATGTGTATGTGTGAGCATGAGTGTAGGGAGGCGGGTGAATCCAAACAGGGAAACGTAATCTAGAAGCCCAGGGTTCGGCTCTGAGAGCCGACAAGGCTTTGGAGGGTAACCAGACTCAGTGCCTCGCGTTACCGAGGGGAGCCTGGGGCCCAGACAGGGCAGAGAGCTGGATCTGGGCCGCCCGCACAGCGTTGATACAGCGGCGGAGTCCCTTGGCCGCGCCCGACAGGCCTAGATGCGGGAAGTGAGTGGAACGTGGTGCTGAGACTGTCTCCAAAAACCCGGGCTTGGAGGCCCTCCCCACCGCCCTGGTGGGATCGCAGGACATTTCCGTTCCCCACCCCCACCCCGCAGTTGAGGCCCAACCTCACTCCTCGGCTTCGCTGACCGTCTCTTGTTTCTGTTTCCTCTGGGGTCCGAAGGCGACCGCAGCCCGAGGGCGGAGGACGACGGTGTTGGCCCGGAAGGCGCCCGCTTGCCCGCGCTGTGCAGCGGAGCCGGAGGCGGCAGCAGCGGCGGCGGGCCGGCGGGCGGCGCGGAGGAGGAGGAGGAGCCCGTGGCGCCGAAGCCGCGCAAGAAGCGCTCGCGGGCCGCCTTCTCCCACGCGCAGGTCTTCGAGCTGGAGCGTCGCTTCAACCACCAGCGCTACCTGTCCGGGCCCGAGCGCGCCGACCTGGCCGCGTCGCTGAAGCTCACTGAGACGCAGGTGAAGATCTGGTTCCAGAACCGTCGCTACAAGACCAAGCGCCGGCAGATGGCTGCCGACCTGCTGGCCTCCGCGCCCGCAGCTAAGAAGGTGGCGGTGAAGGTGCTGGTGCGCGACGACCAGAGACAGTACCTGCCCGGCGAGGTGCTGCGGCCGCCCTCGCTGCTGCCGCTGCAGCCCTCCTACTACTACCCTTACTATTGCCTCCCGGGCTGGGCGCTTTCTACGTGCGCAGCCGCCGCGGGCACCCAGTGAGCCGGCCTGGGGCGAGGCAGCGAGTGATCCCGGCTCCCCGGCTCCAGGCGGCCGGCAGCTGACGGCTGTGCCGGTCGTGCTTTGTACAGGGGCGCCCACCCGAGGGGGCAAGTGGAGGATCAAATCCAGCCCTGGCTCTGCTATCCGGGACGTGCGCCCTGGCGATGGGACAGAGTCTGCCCGGAGGGGGCGCCTTTTTCCAATTTGAACAGAGGCACCCAGTGGCCTAGGGGCTCTGCGCCCCCCGCCCTCACCTGCCTGGAAGCCCTTAGACATTATTTATTATCGCGACAGCGTTGGATTTGGATTGTATCTGCCTGGGGATGGCGTTCCCTCGGAGTGGAGAGAACTCCTGGAGACCACGTAGCCTGAATCCCCTGAAGTTCAGGCCTGCCGGGAGCTTCGTGCGCTAGGCCACACTAGTTCATGGTATCCATGCTACCGATCTATGTGTATCTACATATCTATTCTTTTTGGAAATTGCATTTGTAATAAAGGGGGTGCGAAACCCAGGCAGCCCCTAGAAACCCCAGGCCAGGGGTTGGTTTTGAACAGTGAAGGGTTTGGTTTTCTGGCCCCTCCCTCCCTGGCGTCAGACCTTGGGTGAGGGCGCCCTATTGAGTGCTGAATGTAAGGAAGGAAGCCTCTGAGCACAGGGCACCCTCTACCCCCTCCGCCTCCCCCTCATCTTTCCTCTTGGAGGCCAGGGCCGCAAGACACTGGGAAGCTCCTGGGAGTCCCAGAACAAGGAGAGAACGGGCCTGGCAGCCCTTCGCAGACATGTTTCTTTTATTTCTTTTTATTTGTTTTAAATGGGGGGGTTCAAACTTGTAGCACTTTTCAGTTGTTTGTATTCAAATGACGGTTATTTTTGTATTCAATGTGAATATCCCTGACCAGCCTTTCTGTGGCGTCCTCCGCAGTTTGCCAGCCGCTGGGCCCTTTGTCTCTTCTGTCCACTCTCTGCCACCGCTGTGTCCTGACCCAGGATTCGCCCATCCTTGTCCCTGCCCCTGCCCCTGCCCCTAAGACAGGTGATCCTGTCAACCTCGCCCTTTTCGCCTCCCTAAGGGCACTGTGCACTCAACTAGACTATTAACTTTTAAAAGATTTGTGAAGTTGGGAAGCTCTATTCGCTGTATTTTTCCCTTTAATTTATAAACTTTCAGTTTAACATGCCCTCCTGGACGCCTTGTTTTCTCTGAGCCTCTCTCCGCCCGGCTTTGGGGAAGCCAGTACCATGGAAATATCTAGGGTCCCATTTCCCAACCTCTTTTCAGTCCTGGACCCAGGCTGCCTGCCCCTCCTGGGAGCACCCTAGCTGGCCACCCCTCACCCCCTCCCCAGCGGGGGTGTAAACCGGTGCAGCTCAGGGAATCTCGGCTCCCGGGACTTTGCAGGAGCCCAAGACGAATCCCACTAATCAGGAGCGGATCCCTAGGATTCCCTTTTTCCTCGTGGGCGTTGGTTTCAGAGTCCAGGAAGAGTCCATAGCTGAACCTGCGCCAATTTCCATCCCTCGTCCTAACTTGCTGACCCCATCCACCTGCCTACATCTTTGGGCTTTCCATCTTTCCGCGTGTTTTTCTAAGTGATTCTGGTTTTATTTTGTTTGGAGAATAGGCCAGCAAAAACCCTCGCTGAGATTCCGAAACGATGAGGGGCGAACGAGGCTGTAATAAGGTGTCTCTCGGGAGGGTCACTTGCGCTCTGACCTCAGCGGGGTGCAAAAGGCGCTTCCACTCCCCCCGGGGCCTGCGTCATTTGATCCGCACCGAAACCTAAGAGGGGAGCAGAGGAAGGGCTGGGCGAGGATTCGTTGTTACTTGATTCTATAGAGGAATGAGCGCCAGGATGCCACGGATCCACCCGAGCAAAATGCGCACCGCTCCCCTCGCTCACGCCAGCCGGGCGAGCAAGGAAGGGTTAACGCGCAGTGCAGGCGCCGAGGCCCCGAGCTGGGAAAGGCCGAAACAAGGCTCCGGCTACTTTCAATTTCACCTGGAGCGGACGGGCCGGCCGCCCTCCTCCTCTGGCCGCGACCTCACCCCGCCACGCGACCACCGGGCCTTGACACCCTGAAGGCGCAGGCCTGGCGTCTGCAGCCCCAGGGACCGGGCGGAGCAGAGAGTGTCCAGGAGCCTTTAAGAAATGGTTCCCGCTTCAGGAAACTGAGAAAAGCGAAGGGAAAGGCAAAGGCCCTCGGGAAGTGCACACCGGCGTCCCCAAGCCCAGCTACCTTCCAAACGGCTCCCGCAGTCATTTTGTTTCTTGTTGACACGTTATGAGTGAAATTTTAGTTTCCTATTCGCGCATACAATTTTTTTTTTTTGGTAGAAAGAACATTTCCGATAATGTTAGACTCTCCTCCCTTCCTCTCTCCAGAGGTCGCCACTACTGATTTGGGGAGAGGGAGGTGATTTTTTCCTCTTCTGAAACCGGCAGTTGGTTGTAGCTGCGTCCTAAGAGGGTGGTTTGTGCTCCATCCTTGCGGATTTGGAGTTGTGAGAACTGGGGAGGCCAGGCAGCGCCCCTACCCCTCTCGCCCTCTCTCCGGCTCCCTGCCAGGGCCAATTCTTCTGGGCTGGCTAGAGACTTCCGGGGAAAATGACTCAAACGGATCCCATCTGACCCGGATTGTTGCATTTTCTCTCTGAACCGCCCCGTGGCCAGCGTTGGCGGGAGCGCCCTGAGATCCGGCCGCCCGAGGCAGCCCCTGGGTCCAGCCTGGCCTCTGAGGATTTCCCGCTGCTCTGCGACCCAAGACGGGCGCCTTTACTGGGCCCTGCGCCGCAGATGCGGCTCCTGTTGGAAATGTGTAGTGTAACTATTTTCATTTCCTTTTCCTTCTGCACTCACGCCTGGACCCTTTTTTTAGAGGATGAGGAACAATTGGTCCTGCTCCCTGCCTGCCCTGGGGGGGGGGGCGGGGGGGGGCGATTCATGCGCCCCAGCTGCAGAGCTGGGCGCTGGTCTTGGGTCTGCTCTGGGCCTGGGGGAGCAGAGCGTTGTCACCGGAGCCCTGGGGGCTTCTGAACGCTTCATCTTTCTCAGTCCCCTTCAGCCCTTCCTGAATCTCAGAGCTGGCCTTGGGGGCCCACTGGGGACCCACACACTGAGGAGGGTAAACTAAGGCAGAAGGAATGGCTGGGAAAGGGGGGCAGAAAGGCTGTGACTCACCCTGAAGTCCCAAAGCTCCAGGCCCAGCCTATGAATCTCATTCTGGACTGCCAATGTCCCTGGTGTGTGTGTGTGTGTGTGTGTGTGTGTGTGTGTGTGTAACTCAAGCTTCCTTCCGGCCCCAAAGCCTGTGGGTCTTGGCCTTAGCCATCCCAAGTTGATTCCCACTCCAGCAAGTCCCACTCTCAGACCCCCAAGAGTATCCACCAAGCAGGGGGTGTATAGGGGTGCCATCCATTCTGAAAATAAATGTCTTACAGGCCACTCTAGCAAGGGGGAGAGGTGACAGCGAATCTGTTCATTGGAGAAGGTCCGAGGGAGGACTTGAATGTGCCTTCCCACACCTCTGACAGGTGGGATTGTGGGAGTTGCATCCCCAACTCAGAGAGGCTGGGGGAGGTGGCATCTGGGGGAGCGGGAACTGGCAATGATGATAGCCACAGTCAGCCTTTCAACCAGGTAGGATCTCATCCAAGGCCTGCAGACTCCCCGAGGTGCGGGGGTGCAGTGACTGGGACTCCCCAACCAGCCCCCGGAGCTCAGTCCCAGGCAGGCCCACATTTCACCCATGTTACCTCCCATCAGGGTTCGCCAGGAAAAGGCAGAACACGGCCTCCCACAAGTCCACGGAGTTCACCTCGCTTTACAGAAGTTCTCTTGCCGTTGCCGACAGAGCCTGAGCAGCAAGGAAATCAGTTATTTCCCCAAAGCCCCAAAAGCTGGTGGAGGAGCTCCTGGGCAGAAGGGAGAGTTGGGGAGCAGGCCAACCAGTGCTGGGGCCTAGGTGCCACAGGGCTTCAATCTTGCCGGTCACCAACCTCCCTCAGCTAACAATCATAGCTGGGAAGCACACAGAGCTGCGTGGGGACTGCGGGGCCCAGCAAATGCTTGACAGCACTTTGTCGGTCGGAGAGCGCTGAGGGCAGTAGGGGCAGGTTGTTGCACTGGCTGGTGGCTTATGGCTACTGCAGAGGCCACAGCCACCATGCCCTGAGAAGGAAGGAAGCAGGCAAAGAGGCTCCTAATCTGAGGGAGGCCCGAAGGAGCAGCCAAAGAATACAGAACGACAGCGGTAACAACAGTGATAACTCCATTCGTTTGGGGCATTGCATTTCCTGCGTCTGCCCCGCACCAAGTCACAGGCCACTCAGAGGCTGAGTCAGGGTCCTTCAAAGCTCAGAAGCCTAGGAGCTGAGGTGATTGGGTGGGTGGACTGTGAGAGCGTGCCTCTCCCAGGCTTGGCTCTGGGATGGTGGGATCACAAAGTGTGGGTGTGCTTTCAAAACCCTTTGGCGCTGCACAACCCGTATGGACTTACTATTATTCTTGCCATTATTATTGTTGTTGTTATTATGAACTTCTGGGCAGTGCTGATTTGGCTGATGTGTAATGATCTTCCTTGAACTACCGCCTCTGACAGGTTCCCAGGTGTCCTGCTGTGTGCTCACTGCAGGGTCCTCAGGTGTAGAGACGCTGGGCCTCGGCCAGGTTTCCATTCTCCGGATAAATATGCTTTAATGATGAAGAAATAACAAAGCAGGGTTGCAAAAAAATGTGCTATATTGTAAATGGCTACATCATGTAATAAATTAAGGGTGTTTTTTTTCTGTAGTTGCACATAGAAGTTATTCAACAGAAATTGGGTTGTTCAAACCATTAAAGCATTCATAAAAGAAGATTGATTCCCAGGGCCCTGCAAGCAGGGGTAGTCCGTGGGGTTCCAGGTTATGTGGAACCGTGAACTTCGTTCAAACCTGTAGGGTGTGTATATGAGGCCATGCCTTCTGTGAAGGAAACGACAAAGGTCCATTCTGGGGGCAATTCACACATGTGAGAACTGGGCAAAGGGCCTGCAGCCCTACACCCCACCTGGGGCGCTATGACTATTGCAGCTTTTTGCTCTGAGCTGGCTTCTGGCAGACCCAGAGCTGAACCAGAATCCGACAAGCCCCCCGGAATAGCGAGCAAAGAAGGGTTAACGCGCTCTGCTCCTGTTGGGACGTCTTGTTCAAAGGGGATACTCAATAGCTGCGGAAGCCCGGGCATCACCATCCCTGGAGCCTCCCACGAGGTAAGCTCGCTTCGGGGCTCTAAAGTTTCTTCCACGCTTTCGTGAGTGTGCGGGGAGTCATACGCCTAAAGCCCACACTCTCATCCACTCTCCCTCCCTCCCACATGCAGCCTGGTTTCCTCCCTCGGTGCCCCCGCCCACGGTGCCTGTTAGGGTGCTGGAACCTTGCGGAGTCAAGGTCGCCTGGTCCCCGCACAGTCTGCACGCTCCCCAGCGAGCGCCCGCGTCATCCCGCGGTTTCTGCAATCGCCAGTTTAGCTTCTGGCCTGAGAATCCCGCGCAGGGGCTGTGCAGGCCCGGGAGCTTCTCGGAGAGTCCTTTCTGACCCGGCCCAGGCTCCTTCCCCCGGCGCCACACTCAGGCCTCCGGGCTGAGCAGCGTTCCTGTCGATGTGGTCCTGCGTCCCAGGGCTTACCTGGGTGGGAAGTGGTCACATCGTGTTCACTGGCCTTATAGATCCAGGGAGCGATTCTGCCTCAGGCCTGGAGCCCACAGCCCCAGGGGGCAGCTCTGTCACTGACTTGATGAATCTTGGGCAATTAATTTCTCTTCTCTGTATCCCTATTTAAAACAATCAAAGAAAAACGTGGTGAGGCAGCTTTTAAGGCTCCTGGTGATGTTTGGAGTCCATACCACCTCTGGCGTGGAGTGGAGATAACGGACAAAACCTTTTCCTGCTTTAAATAATGAGCCATGCCCTTCGTGAGCAAGGTTTTTTGGGGGGGAAGGGGGTGTATTTTATCTATTTTGTTGTTGTTGTTAATCCTCACCCGGAGGATATATTTTTCGTTGATTGTTAGGGAGAGTGGAAGAGCGAGGGAAAGTCAGAGGGAAACGTCGATGAGAAAGAAACACATCCATTGGTTGTGTCCTGCATGGTCAGGGCCCCCAGCTGGAGAGGAACGTGCCCTTAACCGGAATGGAACCTGGGACTCTGGTGTGCCCTCCGATGCTCCATCCTCTGAGCCAAACCGCCGGGGGAGCGGGTATTTTTAAAAAGGATTTGGGTCTCTCAAGTGGCCGCCCCAGGCCTCCCCAGGGTCTGTCTCTGGGCTCTCATCTGTCTCCTCTGGGTGGCCAGCTGTTTTTGGAAAATCCAGTTTTCCCCTCCTCGAGGACTTCTTCCACCCACCGCCCTTGGGAGGGAGGAGACTTGAAGCCAATCCGCCTCTGTGGCCGCGCTGAGCTCCCGACAGGCCCTTGTCCTGGGATGAAAACGTGTTAAGAAGAAGAAATAAAAACACACCGAATGCCCCGGTGCTTTCTCTCCCGGGTCCACCAGAAAGCAAGGGTGGGCAGCGCGCCGTAAAACAAGAGCCAGTAAAGCGGCTTATTTTAATAAGCTTATTAACATTTTTGAATGGCTCCCCTTGTGCGCGCCAAGGCCTCCCTCGGTGCACTGCCCCGCGAGCTGTGCGGGCGGGGATTTTTACGCACCTACAAGCACACACGTGTGCGGATGCCACCGCCTTCCTGCCTGGGGGGGCGGGGGAGGAGGGCGGGCAGGGGTGAAGGAGCAGCGCCCACGGTGCCAAAGCAGGACCACCGCGTTTCCCCGGTCCACACCTAGCTGCGCGCGGGCCTCGGGATTGCGGCCAGCTAGGGAGGATACAGGGCTGTGGGGTCAGAGGTCGCCAAGGAGCTCCAGTGACCTTGGATATGGCCCCCCCGAGTTGCCCCCACAGCGTCAAAGGACTCGCAGGTCTGAGGGTTAGTCCTGCTGCACCACGCGTTTGCTGTTGTTTTTGCCACGGGCAATGGGATTGGCGTTCCTCCCTGCGCAGGTATCACACGGATTCCTCTGGCGTTGGCCGGTCCCCGCTGGCGCCCCGCCCCGCAGGTCCTGGACCCCGGGGACCTCCGGAAACCCCTGCCTTCCCAGGCTCCCCGCTCCCCTAGGAGGCCCAGGACGCTGGCCCTCCTTCACTTTACAGGGGACCTTGGCCCCCGGACTGTGGGAGAGTAAGCTAGAGACACACACTCTATAGAGAAAGACGAGGGTGGGGGTCGGGGGGAGTGAGAGGGAAAGTGGGCTAATGGGAAGACCTCGCCTGGCTAAATCCCCAGGCTTTCTCTGAGTCGATCCTGCCACCCACCCACCCCCAACCCCCCAGTTCCAATTAAAAGTCCCACCATCCGACTTCGTGCTTTTGTGCTGGTCTGGTCTTAGGCTTAGGACCTCTGGGAAGACAGGGCCAGAACGCTTGCCTCACAGCGGCCTGGCCCAGCGGGGAGCCTGCCCATCGTTGACATCCAATACTATTAGAAGAACTCATGGATAAGGACCAGGATCCTTCAGCTTTGTCCTTGCCTGTCCCCCTCCACAGCACCCTTCTTACTGCCACGGGGCTCTGAGTTGGTCACCAAGGCGGATGGAAGCTAGTGGAGGGCAGCAGGCCAGTGGAGCTCTCCAGAACCTCCCCAGGTCTGTTCTCTGGGTGGGCACCCATCCTGGGGAAAAGGCCCATGGAGAGAGCCGGGCTTGTCTGGGGTCAAGTTCTCCAGCCTCGGGTTTAGGATTCCTTCTGGCTCCCAGGCAGAGTGTTTAGCTGCAAACAAACTCCACAAAATGTCTCCCCATCTCATACTTGGTCATATTAAAATGCTGTTTCCTTTGGGTTGATGTATGAGTGTGGGTGGTGGTGGGGTGGGGTGGGGGGTGGTTGATTGGATAGATTGGAGAGGGCCCCTGGCCCTAAGAGTGCAGAGACAGGGCGGGATGGGTGGAGACCCCCTTAGAGAGGTACTGGCAGGTAGTTTTGTGGGGGGAGGGGCTGCACTTAGGAGGCCTGTGCCTCAGCTGCCCTCCCAAAGCAGCCTCCCCCAAGGCCTTGGGGTGAGCCCCGCTCATGCCCGTGCCCTGGGGTTGGGATGGGGTTGGGATCAGGGGCTAAAGGTCGTGCTGCTGGTTGAATCAGCCTTTTTCCAGTGCAGCCCCAGCTCTCTGGATCCTCAGCTCAGGGACTGGTACACAGTGAGCACTCAGATATTTCGGGAGGAAATATTCTTACTGTGCAGCATTTCATGTTTCCAGAACGGATTCCCCAGGCCATTTCCATTGAATCGCATGGCAAGTAGTTCTGGTCCCCTGGGAGGCCCCAGCAGTGCAGACGCTGGTGGTTCCCCAGGAGGCTCAGCTGGGGAAGCTGAGCCCAGGCAGGGTGTTTTTGATTCTCCAGGAGGGAAGGCAGTAAGAGCTTTCCTCTGAAAACACCCCAGGGACAGAGCGTGGATTTGATACCAGGCCATTCAGGAAGACCTCACAGGAGCTGCTGTGCTGAAAATATAGATAATTATCCCCCAACAAAGATGGGATAGTCTAAAAACCTTCCGCTTCCAGCAGTAGTGCACACAGCCTAACTGACCATAAGTTTTTCAAAGTTAAACAAGAATATTCACCATTAATAATTTTTTTTTTACCTCTAGAGATGGTAAGGGATGGACAGGGATTATAAAAATAACCAAAACATGCCCAGCCTGTGTGGCTCAGTGGTTGAGCACCGACCTATGAACCAGGAGATCCTGGTTTGATTTCTGGTCTGGCTCATGCCCCAGTTGCAAGCTTGACCCTCAGTGTGGGGTATGCAGGAGGCAGCTAAACAATGATTCTCTCTGCTCATTGATGCTGTCTCTCTCTCCCACTCCCTTCCTCTCTGAAATCAATAAAAATATTAAAAACAACAACAACCAAAATAATTAAATAATTCTTTCCTAAGATGCCGATCATGTATTAGATTTAAATAATTCTTTCCTAAGATGCCCATCATCTATTAGATTTAAGTAATTCTTTCTTAAGATGCCTACCATGTATTAGATTTACAGTCATTCACCCAATGCTGCTGGCAATGGGAAGATACTCCCCATTAAGCTCGTCCTCCTGTTTGTGGGAGACTGAAATCATTTCCTCTCTGAAATCATTTTCCTTCAGATTCAGCCGGAAGGAGAATGAACCTCCAAAACACACTGGAGAGGACAGCCACAGTGTAGGCAGTGTGAGTGGGGACCCAGCCCTCACAGGTGCCCGTCAAGGGAAGTCCTCAAGAGAGCCCAGGGCAATTATACACCCAGGAGACTTTTCTTTTTTTTTTTTTAAGAGAATGCTTTTTGTTGTAGAACCGCTATCTGACCTTCTCTTTCCTGCGTTCGTTCCTGATTTATTCATTGACTTGTTCAACTATTCAGCAGCATTTGGTAGGCGCCTATTCTTTGCGCTAGGGATGCGAGGAGAGAAGGCACATGGTGGAGTTTGTGGTCTAATGGGAGATGGGAATGAAAATACCAGAAGGGCCCTAGCCGATTTGGCTCCTTTGGTAGAGCGTTGGCCTGGGGACTGAAGGGTCCTGGGTTGGCCTGGGTACTGAAGGTCAAGGGCAGCAGGCCCGGGTTGCATCAGCCCTCCTTGCAGGTACCCGGGTTGCAGCCTACATCAATGATTCTCTCTCATCATTGATGTTTCTATCTTTCCTTCTTCCTTCCTCACTGAAATCAATATATATATATATATATGCCAGGAGGAAAATAAAGCGGTAGGTGGAATAGCGAGGAGGAGCGCAGGGAGTTATTTATGGGGATAGTCAAGAAGGGACACTGCGATGCCCATGCAGATGCGGCATGTTTGTAAGAGCGCTGGCAGTGCGCGCTGATCACCGGGGCTGCCGGGCTACCTCCGGATTCCCTCGCGTCTCCAGCGGGCTGGGCTGCCTATGTGTTCCTTTTGGTCCCTTTCAGAGCCTTCCTTACTCTGAATGCGCGTGGGGGCTGTGATCAGGCTTAGGGCTCTGCGTGCGGGCCGCTCTGCCCTTTGAAAGGACCCCTCCGTCTCCCTCTCCGGCCAGCCTCCGGGAGCGTCTAAGAGGCGCAGCCCCGGGACCAGGCGCCCTCGTTCCCCATCACAGTTCCTGGAGCTGCTAGAAACCCCGAGAAGTTTCCGGAGGGGGGCCAGGGCCGGGCAGCTTCTTGTTCTCCTCCAAGCAGCCCTCCCAGCCTGCACCGGCCAATCACTATCCTGGAAACCAGTGCCTAATTTAGCGTTTAATCTGTTTCCCTGAGTGCTTTACGTGAATAATTTCATTCATTCCTCTCCGCAGCTCAATTGCTATTACTCCACGTTGGGGATCGACCCCCTAGGCTGCGGCTGTTGCTGGGGTTCCAACGAGACTGTCTGGCTCCACACTGCTCAGCGCTGCCCACATTTCTGCCTGGCTCCCCACCGCAGAGCCGGGCGGTGAGACCCCATTTACAGGGGAGAAAAATGAGGCCCGGAGAGCGCGGGCTACATGTGTCAGGTTCCTTAGCGCATTTCATGTTAATCACTACTCCACCCGGAGAGGCGGGATTTGCGCTCCAGCAGCGAAGGAGGAAGGAGAACCAGATAGAGGGGGTTGGTTGGCTGTGGCTGTGCAGGTCCAAATGGCAGCGTGAAATTGAGGCTCTGGAGGCAGGTTCTGCTTCTTTCCAGCTTCGTGGTTTGGGGTGAGTTCCCTAATCTCTAGCCCTCGGTGTCCCCAGTTGGAAGAATGGATTCAAGTCGTAGGTTTGCTGTGAGATAAAGGAGGTGATGTAGAGAGAGCCCCGTGGAGTAGATGCCTGGCACCCAACACGCTCTCAGGAGGTGATAAGGGTATGAGGCTGAACTGGAACCAGCCTTCCCAGACTCACACCCCCTATCTTTTTCCTTTCTGCAGAAGAGGAAGAGTTTCCCCCAAATGCCCTACTGGGGAGGCATGGGGGATAGCAAACTGCCTTTTCACCTTCAGGGGGTACCCAGGCAGCAGCCGGTAAAGGGTGGTTTTTAATCCAGGCCCCATTTACCAGTTACCTATCCTTGGTGACTAACAATGTGGCTCCTGGTGCATCACCATCTTGTGGGCTGGTGGCTGGGGTGGGGGTGGGGGGGCAGGATGGAGAACTCAGTGCCCCTTTTCACACCTTTTCATTGAGCAGAGGGGGAACAAGGTCCAACCAAGGCACATGGATGGCTCAGAGCCCACCCCTCCCTGATTTTCAGAGATTCTGGCTTCCATTTTCAGGGCTTCATTGGCAAGAGTTTCTCAGCACCGTTTCCCCCCTCCCCCTGTGCCACAAACACACACACTGCAGACCATTCAGAGTCCCCAGGGCAGAGACAGGAGCTCCTGGAAGGGAAACGGGTCTCACAGGTTCCAAAAGCGGCTAGTGCTCTGCGCTGACCGTATTTGATCTCATTTAATCCCCCGGAGAACCCCACAAAGTGGATGGGATTATCTCTCCTTTATAGACGAGGGAGCAAAGTTCAGGAGGGTCAAGTGACTAGGGCAGGGTCACACAGCTTGCAAGTGGCGAGCAGGGAAATCGCCCCTGGGCCTGAAGGACTTCAAAGTTTCCAGCTACTTGCCTGGGACACCTCCGGGCCCCACTCCCACTCCTAGGGCGGGGGCTTGGCTGTGGAGAAGGGAGGAGGGACCCCAGGGGGAGTGAGAAAGGGGGAATTAATTCTCTGGGCGGTTCCGTATTAAGAAAACACCCGGCTTTGGCTGGCCTCCTCCCTGGGGCCGAAGCTCGGCCTCCTGAAGGCGAGGCCTGTATATTTGTAGTTTGATTTCACCCGTCAAGGCTAATTTCTCCCTACAACTTAATGGACTCGGCTTGACGTATGTAATGATTCCTAATCACGAACATTATTTTCGATAGCGAGGAGACATGTTCCAGTTGTTGTGACAGATCGCGTTTCAGCCATAATGACGGAAAATTACCATTTCTAATTCTCCGGTTTTTGACACCTAAATCCACAGACCATATGTGGCAGGGGGAACTCTGGGCCCCGCAGTCCTCCCTCGCCAAAGGCAGTGGCAAAGCGATCTTGCTGGCTGGTGCTCCCACCCCGAGGGGGTCATAGAAATGGACTCGACTCTGCTGGCTCCTCAGCCTTCCGGCCTCTCCTCCCTCCGGACACCAGTGACAAAAACCGAGCCTTGGAATGGGCCTGAGACGGATGCATTTTCAGGGACTCATTTTACAGATGAGACCACAGAGGGGAGGGCAGCTTGTCTGAGGTCTCCCGGGTGGTCATTGGAGGGTATGTTTTTCTCAGAACCATTTCTGGAGTTCCCAGCAGTGTGATGGCTGTGTCCCTCAGCCCTGGAAAGGGAGACCTGGCTTGTTCTTTGATTGGCAAACCTCAATCATGAGGATGGTGAAGCTTTTAGAACACTGACAACTGTGTGGGCTAAGGGCAGAGGAAGAAGTTGAGGCACAGAGAGGTTGAGTCATTTGTCCAAGATCACAGCACTGGTAGAGAATGGAGTCAGGCCCAGCACCCATGAATTTAACAGGTTTCTAAGTTCACACAATTCACAATTCAGGGTGACATCTCACAATCAGCACCACCGTGGGTTATTATGTTATTATCCTCACTTCAGGTGGGAGGAAATTGAGGTCAGTAGGGGACATGCAAACGCAAGACTCTCATGTCCACGTTCTAGGCTTGTCCACTGCAGGGGGTGACTCACGGAACCACATAGTTAGCCAACAGTCTCCAGTTTGCTTCAGGAGTCACTTCCTCTGCGCACTTCCTGCCATCCGCCTGCCCTCACCTCCGTCCCTTCAGGTTGGGTCTGGGCAAGGCCCTGAGGATAGAGAAGCAAGGAGCAATACTGCCTCCACCAGGGTTCACGGTGACAGTCATGCATTTCAGAGGTGTGACGGTCCCAATATTGCCTGGCGCACTTTGTTCTGGGGAACATGAAGGCACACCGGCCGAGTGTCTGCTCAGAATTTACTAATCCTGCTTTAGTCACCTGTCACAGAGCCTCAGATTTATCTCCTGGATAAAAAAGTCCACCTTCAATAATGGTTGAGAGATGGGTAGAGAGGCCTCCTGTCCAGGCACCAGGAAGGCACCAACCTTAACTAGGGCTGTAGTGCACTGCAGGTTCTAAGGAACACCCACAATCAGTCAAGGAAGCCACGTCTTTGACCTTCCCAAAAAGGTGCAGGTGAGTCACTGGAGCTTATCAGTTGCCCTGAGCCAAGGTCTTGGATGAGCCTGGGGCTCTCCCTGCAAAATCCATTCTGCTAGGGGCCCCCTGAAATTGCAGCGGTTTGGTCCTCACTGCTCTAAGTGTGCTCCTCTTGTGCACAATAGCTGTGACCTGGAGGGTCAGGGAGACCAGGCACCCACCAGAAGCTGAAAATCACACACTAAAGTCTGAAAGCCAAGCACTACCCCACACCGTGCCATCCCTACCACTCTGTCCTCTGCGCCATGCCTCTTGTGGTCTCTGCCTCTCCCTGCACTTTCCCCAAGGTCTGCTGGGGACCAACTCAGTCACTGCCTCAGCTTCCATTGCTGTTTCTAACTCAGTGTCTTTGGGGACACCCAGGGAGAGGTGGGCAGAGGATGAGGCCGAGATGCACCAACTAGTGTAAATGCTAAAGCTGCTGGCTTCTCTGTTACACTGGCCCACCCTATCCCCAAAGTCAGCCTTTGTAGATTAAAAAGAAATGTTCAGACACAAATACATTGGAGGGCGACTGAAGACAATAAACCATCAGGACAAACTAAGAGCCTGTTTGGCTCATATCCTTGGCTGGCTTGAAGCCAACGTGGGTCAGCCTGCAACAATTCTATGTTTTGGTTACTTACTAAGTCAAAGAAAAATGGATTCCCTCCACCACCTTTGTTCACAGAAGGCACAGATGGAGGGATGTGTGTGAAAGCGCTTTGTAACCACCAGAGTTAGCAAAGAGCATGGAGGTAGTGGGTCCTTCCTCTTTCCATAAGGGCATGCCCAGGTGGAGGAGTCCTTCTGGGCTTCCTGGCATTCAGGATCTAGACACAATCCACAAGTCTCGAACAACAAGAGATGTGTTGACTGTTCTTTTTTTACCAACTTGGACACTGAGGCCAAGCAGGGGTGTACTCTCTCTCTCTCTCTCTCTCTTTTTAATGCTGCTTGAAGCTGTAGGTCAGCAGAGAAACTCCATCCAATAGGAAGGACACTCCTCCTATAAGTAAGTTGGGAGGAAAAACAGTTGGTAGATATTGGCACAGAGGCTTCTGAGCAAGGGGATCTTCTATTTCAAATCTAGTAGAGAATCATCGACAGCCAGACTGCCTGGGAGTCAAACCTAAGTCTGCTTTTTCCTGCTTGCATGACATCAGGCCTCAGGAGCTGGCTCATCTGTAAACGGGGGTTAGCAATACAACCTACCTCATAGGGTTTGGCTGAGCATGAAATGATTTAGAACTGGCCTAGAAGAGTGCCTGGCACATAATAAATGGCCAATGACTGGTGTCTGGCATATAAGCACTCAATACACGATAGCTATTTTCAAAGACACCCTGGCTCCAAAGGAAGAAATTTCAGTCTTTGCCTGAATTTAGAGAAACAAATCTATAGAGGCTACCGCACACTGATGGAGCCATGCGAAGAGATGCTTTGCATTAGGTGTTGTCTAGAAGGGCAGTTTGGAGCCTTGCCTCTCCAGTTGGGGCTGTGTGTCAATTTCAGCTCTGCCACTTACCAACCAGGTGACTTTGAACCAATAGATACTTAATCTGTTTGTGCCTTGGTTTCTTCTTGTGTAGATGATTTTAGAAAGATAGATGTAAATCATTTATTTCAGTGCCTGACATTCGGTAAGAGTTCAATAGTGTTAGCTTTTATTCCTTCTTAGTACATAAACTGCCATTCAGAAGCTGCCAGTATAGGGGGAGATGACATAATTGGTCAATGTTCTGGTAACTGCGTTTCATTGCTCCAGGACAAGGACTTTAGGGAGGGGATGAGTTCAAGTCTGAGTTGGGTGGCCTTGCACCAGTCACAGCCCGTTTGAGTCAGCTGCCAGCTCTCCAAGGAGGATAACAGTATCCACTTAGCGTAGACTCCAGAATTTCCCAATAGGAAGGGCCCAGGGGTTTGGGGGCAGCTGGAAGTGTGTCTTAAAGCTATTCTGGCAGAACAGCAGGCTCTAGACTTGGTGTGTTCTTATGATCACGGGAAGCGAGACTGTAGGCCATGGTGCTTTATCTGCCCTTCGCTGCCTGGCTCACTCATAAAGGGCAAAATGCCGTGCATTACAGTCTGACTGAAGGGGCCACTTGCTACTTAGTCCTCATAAAATGCCTGCACGGGCAGCATTCAAATGTGTTTACCAACTCCTGTCTGTAAGACAGTGGCGATCAGAGAGCCATATTACATTACTTACATCTTATGTGTCACTTACGGTGTGCCCGCGAGGCATGAAAAGATTCGCTGGCTTATGTAAAAGGCTTGGCCATGTGCCTAGCACACAGTGCTGGAGAAATGGACGCCCCTATTATTAAGATCATAAAAGCCTGCAATAAAAGGGCCTAAGCAGGACCTTCTGGGACATAGTCACAAGAAGGCTGGAGGTATATTTTTAAGCCTTCCAGAAGAGCTTTTGAAAAGCCTGCGGTGCAACCATTTGGTCTATGTCACCGAAAAGCATCCTGAAGCGCAGACACCTTTTCCAGCGGAGATTTTCCTCGGATCTGAGGCTGTCTTAGGGGTTCACTTCGGAAGTGGTGAGGCTGGGATCTCTGGGTGCCGCTGCCCTGCTCCTCGTTGCCCAGAGCCCGCGCAGGAAGGGCGTGGAGACCTGGGCGGCCGCACCCACAGCTTCTTTCGGCGTCTGCGCCCGCGGTTGGGTTCGTTCTGCCCTGGTCCCCGGTCCGCGTCCCGCGCCGGTGGCCCTGCCCAATCACTTCCACGCCGGGACCCGAGGCCTGGGAGAGCCAGAGGGGTCTCTGGGCTTCGGGCTGCCCGGTCAGGTTGGCAAAGGCCGGCCTCCGCCCCGGCGCCCAGCTGCGGGCTCCTCCCTGCGACCTTTCCCTCTGACCCGTGTGGAAAGGCTGTTGGCAGGAGGGGGGACCTCGCGCTGCGCTCTGAAGCAGGGTAAGGCCCAGCTTTCTGTAGGGGACAGCCACCAGGACAAGCTCATCAGATCAGCTGTCGCATCCGTTCTCGGTGGGAGACCTCGTTATTACCCCCATTTTACAGATAAGGGAACTGAGGCACAGGCACTAATTTTCTGTGGTCCTCCAGTTAACCAAAGGGTGGGACACGGATTCGAACCTGAACAGCTCGAGTCTCTAACCGCGCCTCCGTGCGGCTCTCGGCTGCTCCCTGGGGCCCACAGGTTGCCTACCCTCTGGTGGGCGTCACTGGTGTTTGTGGGAAGAGGGAGGTGCTGTTATCCTCACGTCCTCAATGCTGAGCGGATGGGACTGCTGGCCAGCCCCGCAGGGAGGGAACCGGGCCGCGTTGGGGTGACTTCTCCCCCGCGACCCAGGTGGCCTGGGTGGTGGCTAGCGCGGTGGCAGGCCGCTAGCTAGATACCCCCTCTGCTTGAATACCCGGGGGTTTGGGTCCCGAGCAGAGCACGAGAGTCTGTGAATGAGGGCTCTCGCCTCCCGGGCATAAAACGCTGATTTTGTTTTATTTCCTGAGCGCTCCCGTCGGAAGGTCGCCCCACAACCACCGACTCGCCGTCCTCCCCCAACCAACCCCCCAAACAACGAGCCCATCCAGGGTGCCGGAGGCTAAGGCGCGCGAGCTGGGAGTGCGCGGACGAGGGGGGCTGGGGGCGGGAGGGCGGGGTGAGCCCGGCTGCAGCCCTGGTCCGGCCAGCGGCCCCCAGCGCCCGGGTGGAGGGCTCGGTCGGAATCCAGTCGGGCGGTGGCTGGAGTGCCCGGCGCGGGTGGGTGGGT